>NC_090647.1:149883621-150061121 GCF_040937935.1 Hyperolius riggenbachi | reverse complement strand
CAGAAGGCAGAGGACTGTGGCGAGGGAAGAATCAAGCTAAGGGGGCTGAAGGAAGCCTCAGGTATGTATCTAATGATCCTTTACCAAGCACACAAGTAACACTGATGCACCTGTAATCTGGGAGTGGCCAGAGCAATTAAGGGAAACCTGTGTGTGAGAACCCAGCTCTAAGGGGTTAAATGACAGGGATGAGAAAACAGAAGTGAGGAGAGTGTAAAGCTTAACCAGCTGCAGTAAGATGTCACAACTTTCCACCAGTGCCAAGAAAAGTCACACAAATCTGAAATGAAACCTTCCACAGACCACTTCTTTCAGGTGTTCCTACTTTTACCCTTAAATCTGTTACATATGTCTGCATAACCCACAGAAGAGTACAGATGTTCTAAAGACACATTTACAGTTGACAATTTCAGAATATTTTTCACCAAGTACGACAGGGCTTAATTAAGATGATGAACACATGATATTTCCATTATCTAAACAGGAAACCTAAAGAGAGAGGGATTTGGAGGCTGACATTGATTTCCTTTTACACAATTCCAGTTGCCTGGCATCAGTAGTGTCTGATTATGTGGCAAATACAGTCAGACTTCAGTCAGCCAGCCTCCATATCGATTTCAGTTCAGGTGTCGTTCGTTTACTCCCCAAATAAAGTTATTCATCACTACAGCACTTATGGCATCAAACAAACAGGCTCATGTTTAAGCTGTTTAGAAGTTCCACAACCTAACATCATGCTCACAATATAAACAGCCAAGAGTATAACATTTTCCTTGCTACTAATGGCTAATGCAAACTCAGAGCAAAGTGTTAAGACAGTAATGCTACATACACACTTGAGATAAAAGTCTTTGAAAAAGGCAAGATCACAGACCAATTTTACCCCCTTTCATGTAGTATGAGAGCCATACTCTACACAGTCTATTCTATGCAGCTGAACTCCCCTTCAGATAGAAATCTTTGCAAGATGCTGCACACAAAGATGCCCGTACACACTCAAAAGATCATTATCTGCACAAGATCTGTTCCTGCAAAAGATCCATTCCTGCAAAATGCATTCATAGTCTATATCTGCAGATCCTTATACACACCTTGTTTAACAGACTTCATCTGCATATCTGGCAATCATCTGCAGATCTGAAAATCCATCCTGGTGGATCTGATCTGCAGATGATTGTCTGTTAAACAAGGTGTGTATGAGGATCTGCAGATATCATAGACTATGAATGCATTTTGCAGGAATGGATCTTTTGCAGGAACAGATCTTTTGCAGATAATGATCTTTTGAGTGTGTACGGGCATCTTTATGTGCAGCATCTTGCAAATATTTTATCTGATGGGGAGGGGAGTGCAGCTCCATAGAATAGACTGTGTAGAGTATGGCTCTCATACTACTTGGAAGGGGGTAAAATTGGTCTGTGATCTTTCATTTTCCAAAGACTATGGTTGGATGTGTGTATGCACCCTAAGACAGATGTATCAAAAGCAAAGCAAGGAAAATTCAGAATCCTTGATCTGAGTATCTGCTCCACGTTTTACCCAAAGCTTCCATGCACCAGAATCACAGCAGACTTTCCAAAACACCTGTATGGGAGTGTGTTCCCCTTCTTCCCTCCCCCTTCTTAAATAATAGATAATTTACCATTTAAAGAGCTTGCCACAGAAAGTATGAGACAATTGTTCAGACATAACAAGCAGAAGAGAAACTAGTAGTGCATTGCTCTGACCTCATCTCTTTTAAGAAGCAAAGGTAGAAATAAGTGTTAGGTGGCAGCAGGGGGGAATCATGAACAGAATTACAATACAAAATATAATAAAAATAAATCTATTGGATTTAAGCCAGGCCATATAGAAAGCAATACAGTTCTACTTAATCATGCAGACATGAGTACATTCAGGTTTGTTTGTTTTTTCACAAGACTGAGATGATCCTATTCACATAAAACATGTTCAAGTCTGACGAGGTCTTCCTAGAAAGGACGTGGCTCAGTGGACAAAGCAGCCTCAAAGACTGGTATGTTGCAGGAAGCTACAGAAGCGCTTTTATTTGCATTACCTGCACGTTTGGCACACTTTACACTCAGGACACTGCCAGCCAGAGCGTTTCAATGGTGTGACAGTGATCTCCAGACAGGAGCCATGATAGTGCAATCCACAGCTGGTGCAGAACAGAAGGTCTGTGAGGTCCCCAGATTTGTCACATAGCATGCAGCGAGAATCATCTAGTGGCAAGAAAAAAAACAATATACATAAAACCATATCCATGGAGAATAAGAAAAACGTAACTAGCTCATTGCTGTCAGTCTTTATGATTCCTTTTAAATTCACAGACTGAAATTCCACAATCAACTGAGACATAACAGCAAAACAGTCTTAAAACATAAGTTCCAACAAGTCTGTGAAATTATGCTTCAAGCAAAACCACTATCAAAGAAGTGAACAGGTGCATTAAGTGCTGCTCAAATACCTTCACTGTTCTTCCTGCCACTGTTACATGCTCTTATTACACTCTATACCAGGGCTGCGAAGTCGGAGTCGAGGAGTCGGAGCAATTTTGGGTACCTGGAGTCGGGTAATCTTTATACCAAATCCACATCCCTGGTAAGTATTAGACTAAGGAGTCGGAGCCATTTTGGGTAACTGGAGTGGGTGGTTTCATAAACTGAGGAGTCGGATGATTTTTGTACCAACTCCACAGCCCTGCTCTATACTGTGCTATAAATACAGCGTGGCATCAGTTCACACTATTGCAAAGTGAGGCTAAATTATACTCTCTATTAACCCCTTTGGGACCAAGGACGCTACAGTTACGTCCTTTGTGTGGCTGCCTGCTGGTGACCGGACATAACTAACGTCCTTGAAGTACCGGCTGCTCCCGGCGCGATTGCACGCACCCGAGAGGGGAGATTACCCTGTTATATGACAGCTGACATCTCCACTCACTGATCAGGAGCCATGGCGATTGGCTCCTGATCACTATGATTGCCGCCGATCGTAGTGGTCACTGAAGCCGTGGTGGCGGCAGAAGGAAGAGGACCAGACTCCGCTCTCCTGACATTCCTCTGACGATGGTCACTCCCCCTCCGCTCTCCCAGCATCCACCCTCGCTCTGGCTCTAATGTCAGGTCCCGGCTTGATGTCATCAAGCTGGGACCCGGAACTTAGTGGCAGAGCGATCCTGGATGCCAAGGAGAGAGAAGGCAGGGAGAGCTGCTCATCGCTGGGTCTGGGGAGGTGAGTAATGGATGCTACCTATACTGGGGACACCCATCTATACTGGGGACACCCATTCCTGGCTATCTATACTGGGGATACCTATGCCTGGCTATCTAAATGGGAGACACTGAAAACCTCAAAATTGCTCCGGTCCTTAAGGGGGGGGGGGGGTATAGCCAGTCCTCAAGTGGTTAACACCCACTAGTTTTGACAATCATCATAGCTAAAAAAAATAAAAACTATAAAAAAAAATCAAAAAAAAAAAAAAAAAAAAAAAAATCGCATGGATTGATATCTGGCTGCTTTTATTAATGATAGGACTCATCTGTTCTTTATCGTACAGAGTGACCGTGAAAGTAGCAGCATATGACGGACTTCCCTCACACCGCATCAAGTACTACAAAGTCATCGGTGAGGACTGTTCTTTACATCAGATGTATGTCTCCCTGCATGGCAAGTTGCATTAAATAAGCATAAATGCTGTGTCAACTCAATCCCTAGCATCTCTATTTACAACATGGAATCATTGACCAGAAAAAAGTGGGAGTATTATCCCACCCAATCATTCACGCAGACTAAAAACTCTATTCTGTGTGGCTGTCCATCCTCAGGCTCTGAAACGCTTTCCAGGAAACGGTGACACAAATCTAAAAAGGATTGGCTGGATTAAAGGCTCTGACAGAGGAGGCCAGGGTTCTTCCTGTTCAGTAAGCCAGCACTTATTCAGTAAGAGACATTGGGTAAGACTCCCTAACACTGCTATAGCTTATAAAGCATGCACTAGTGGCTGCAGCTCTGGCACCGAGTCCGCCAGAAGACTACAACAATATAAATATTCTGTGTCTTGTCCAAGAATAGAATGTATTCTAAAACTCACCCATCGCAACAGCTTCGGCCACATGTTCCGTGCAGAGCAGTTTTAAGGTCTTCATTGACTGGAAGGATCCACTCGCCGCAGCGCATGGAAAATGATATCGGTGCAAACACCCTGTGGAGTGGCACTGAATGGTAGCACCCATCCGTTTACAGTATTCACATTTCTGTAATAGAAAGCAATCACATGCCAGAAGCGAAGTCAGACAATCATAAAATCAAGTACAGATTTATCACGCACAATCTGCTACTGGAGAAGAAGTAAATATAAAATAGTACAAATGATGAAAGTGGATTCTGGCACTACAATGCAAGGATACTTTTATTAAAGAAAACCTGTAACTAAAAAAAAGTTCCCCTGGGGGGGGGGTACTCACCTCGGGTGGGGAAGCCTCCGGATCCGATCGAGTCGGATCCTCCTGTGTCCCATGGTGGTCTGTGCCTGCGTAGTAGAGCGGACCAGACGGAGATCGGCTATTTCCCCCCCCATCTCCGTGCTGAGAGCTGCAACAACACCCCCACTGGAGCCAGGGAAGGTAAATAAATCAGCACTTATCAGTGCTTGTCGGGGGAGGATTCCGGAACGCTTCGGGGGAGCCAGCGCTGGACTGTCTGCAGCTACAGTGGAAGGGGAAGCCTCATTGGAACCCTAAGGCTCCCCCCCCCCTCCCGAGGCGAGTACCCCCCAGGGGATTTTTTTGTTACAGAGTCTCTTTAAGCACGGAAGAAATTACAACAAAACATATGTATATAGTGTCAAAGTAGCCTAAGGCTTGGTTCACACTTGGCTAGAAATTAGTGCAATTTTCATAACGGAACAACAGATATGTGAATGCATCCCATGTTCAGTGTAAAATTCAGACACGTTAGTTCATAGATAGCAATGCTAGAATTAAGACATGTCCATCACGATAGACACATCAGAGTGGTGATAAATGACGACTGTCACAGCAGATTGTACATCTGACACTGACCGTCCAGAACACAAGCCCATTGTAATGTGAATCTAGCCTAATACATATGTATATAAACATTTCCCTATACATGCAAAGACACTGAATGTAATACACATCTAATGCCAGCAGGGGGCCTTGCCTGATAAAGAAGTGTAGTTAAATAGTAGTGCACAGTCCATGGCATCACGCATAGAATGTGTTCATTGTAAACTAAATTAGGGCCCAATCTACAACCAGTTAAGAACATATGGTGGCCCAATGAACTGGCCTGGATTTCCTAAAACTGTATGCTATTGGTTAGCAAAGTGGAAAATCCTTGCTACCTCAGCCCATAGCTGGTGAAAGGTAAGTGAATTAGGAGTCAGTATTTTATATTTAAATATCACCAACATCTTCCATACGGCTGTGCAGTATATACAACAGAAAAATAGTAGGGATCATAGATACACAAGTAGTTCAACACAGTACAATCAGAACTTCCAGCAACTAAACTATAAAATACATAGACAATTGATGTGTGGTTTGAAACATTACTAGTACATGTTCATATGATAAAGCACATCAGAAACTGGAAACACTAGGAGAAACCTGCTCTCGCAAGCTTACATCTGGCGGATTAGTTAGACCCCATTCACACTTAAAAGCACAAAATGATTTGCGGGAGTAATTTTCCCGCAATTGACCCGGGAAAAAAAAAAAAAAAATCACTGGACGCTGCATCGATTTTTCCACGATCGCGTTTAGCGCTTCTATAGCACTGAAATGCGATCGCCAGAAAATTACCTGAAAATGGTGCAGGCTACACGTTTGCGTTTGGCGATTTGCGTTAATGCCAGTGACTAACGCAAAGCGCCCAAGTAAGAACGGGCCCATAGGGTATTATAGCACTAGCGCTTTTAAAATCGCAGGCAAACCGCTGTAGTGTGAATGGGCCCTTACACTAGGTGAGAACATAGAGGAGCCAGAGGATGAGGCGGTGAGCCTCACAATCTGGCTGTGACAAATTATCCGCTTGTCTGAAGAGGTGTGTTTAAAGGTGGCCACTAATAATAATCATTTTCATCCAATTTTACCAAATCTATGTAGTAGAAGAGTAAATTGAGTAAATATATTAAAAGGATTATTTAGGCAGTTACCTTATATTACATAGAAATGGTAAGATTGGATGAAAAAGATTGCATCAGTGGCCAGCTTAAGCAGAAATGTCTGAAGGTTTTTAGATTGGTGCATGATGGACAAGCTGGCTGAGACAGAGAGCTCCGAAGGAGAGATGAGATTTGTGAGAAGTCCTGGATGTGGGCATGAGAGGAGGTGACCAAGCTAAAGGACAGGAGTGTTTCATGGGAGGAATGAGGCTTCCAGGTGGATTGCTATCTGGCATACCTGGGCGGTATGGACGAGCTCAGCTCGTCCATCACCGCCGGAGGCTGCCGCTCAGGCCCTGCTGGGCCGATTTGCGCCAAATAAAGAGCAGCACACGCAGCCGGCACTTTGCCAGCCGCGTGTGCTGCCCGATCGCCGCCGCTCTGCGGCGATTCGCCGCGAGCAGCGGCGAAAGAGGGTCCCCCCAGCCGCCTGAGCCCTGCGCAGCCGGAACAAAAAGTTCCGGCCAGCGCTAAGGGCTGGATCGGAGGCGTCTGACGTCAGGACGTCGGCTGACGTCCATGACGTCACTCCGCTCGTCGCTATGGCGACGGTGTAAGCAAAACAAGGAAGGCCGCTCATTGCGGCCTTCCTTGTTTATTCTGGGCGCCGGAGGCGATCGGAAGAACGCCTCCGGAGCGCCCTCTAGTGGGCTTTCATGCAGCCAACTTTCAGTTGGCTGCATGAAATAGTTTTTTTTTTAATTTAAAAAAAACCCTCCCGCAGCCTCCCTGGCGATCTTATCAGAACGCCAGGGTGGTTAATGAAGAAATTATTTGTGCTTGCACAATCATTTTAGAAGCCTCTTGTTTAATGAAGGGACAAAAAAATATTAGTAGTTGAGGTTATTGTATTTATGGTAACTACAGGTGGGGCAGAGAGCAATGGTGACAATCTCTGTTCTTACCTGTGATATCCCTGAGAAAACAGCTTTATCAACATTAACAAGATCAGTCCCTTCACCTTGCCAAACTCCATGAGACCATAATGCACAGCACTGATGAACCCAATAGTGTCCTGCAAACAGGAAAAGAAAGTTATAAAAATAGGAATAGGAACACACTGCACACATCTGAACGATAGTGAATCCAACAAGTCTTGTGTTTCTTTGGGGCCCTGTAGAGATCAATGAGACAGGCTTCAGTTAGGCTGTGCTTCCACTACAGCCAAAAATTTACTATTTTTGTCCATTATACTGAATCGCAAAACTGATAGTGTACAGTTTTCAAATTTTTCAGTCCGCAACTGATCCATTGTCCTGGACCTCACTTCTGTGCTGTCCGTGATTTTTCTGGGAAAGCGGATGCATTTCCCATGTAGACTATGGTTGAAACGCATGTGCTCCAGGTACCAGCTGGACCACTGGGGCGGACACTACACTGTTCATTCCCCCTGGCCGTTCGTAGTCTGGCACAATGCCGCCCAGCCTCATTCTTCAGGCTTCTATGAAGATAAGTATTCAGCCTCATTCACATACTGCCCAACATACTCATGTTCTAGAAGTAAAGTGCACTCCAGAAAAACCTTGAATGTTCCTAAGAGAAAGCCTACTTCACTGATGTACCGGATACATAGGTCCTTGGGCTGTTAAAACCACTACAAGCTGTAACACTTCTGTTGATTTCTTTTTTTTTTTTAAAAAAGGATTTTATTTCACTTAATGTGGTTTACCATACTTCACTAATCATAACTACACTGGTAATATCCAATTCATATTTTTTCTCACCTGAGGGTTCAAAAAGCTTTTCTGGAAACAAAGATTCTTCAAACCCAATGATATTCGGATCTAAGTACTGAGGGACAACCTCCTGCATCTGACAGCGGGTGAGATTAAGATGTGGGTAGCCGGGCGAAGGGTCAAATCGCAAGAGTTCATGCTGTCCCTGGGGACTCCATTCACCACAGTTACACAGCGCGCAACGCCTTGTGAAGGAACCACTAGGAAAAGAGAGGAAAATTGATAATTTGACAAGAAGCAGTAAAACGTTCAAGAAAAATAATCTCCCATCCAGCTGCAATGAATAACCGTGGAACACTTGAGATGCACGTACCTGCTGCATGGTGGATGTTGCGGAGTACCACAGGGGAGAGCAGGAGATGGGCTGCCGGGCTCCTCTGCTTCACAGGCCACATCAGAACCATTTTCATCTGCTGCAGGCAAAGGAAACCAAATCAAAATACTGGATATGCTATAAAAACAAAGGCATGTTTAACTGCTTTGTGTAAACTATAACTTGCATGTACTGACTATACTGTATTAGGTATCTCTTTAAACCCTTTTTAGCGTGTATCTGCTATACCAGCTTCTAAAAAACAATGGTCAATAGTCTAAAAAAATGAACTTTTTGTTCTTTAAGCCAATAACTGGACTATCCACATTCCCCTGACAATCATGGTCTTTACAGTTCACAGAAGCTGGTATACAATAACTCTATGGGCAGCATACACGCTTGTGCACAGAAAGGTGCACTGCCTCAACATAAAAAAGGATAACCTGCAACCACCGCGACTTGGATCACTCAATGCCATGTCAATGTTCTCCATGGTCACTACATACATTGGTATACTCTGCAGAATCTAGCAGAACTCAGCAAGGTCCTTACACCTATTCCTGAACCGTTCTATGGACACACTGTGAAAAGCTACAAACAAGCTGCAGTATATATCATGCTGTGTGGAGTACACACAATAAGGCTGGGTCCACACTAGACCCGGTTGCAGGACGGACACTGCAGTCCGGATCAGGGGAAGTACCCACCGTACTGCAAACTGATGAAAGTGCATCAGTTTTGCATCAGTTTTGTATCAGTTTCCGTTCAGGTTTTTCCCTGACAGAAAACGTCTCTATCATTAGGAAGGAGTGGGAGGATTTTTTGGGCCAATCATAAAGCTCAGGCTATCCGTTTTCACATCCGTTTTTTGTCTGTGGAGCTGGAGATGCGTTTTCTCATTGCTTTCACTACCCCTGCGTGTATTTGTGGTCCTGATCCGTTGCGTGAAAATGCAGCAGTTCCGGAGATTCCGTTCAGGTTTTGAAAACGGATCCCCGCAAACGCAGACGGATCCGTTTTTTACTTGGGTGAGGCTGGCTGCTATTTTAAACATTAGTATCCGGGACTCCGTTTTTCATCAGGTTTGAAAAACGCAGCCACGGATACGTTTCCGGACCTAGTGTGGACCAGCTCTAAGAGCAGACACAATAAGAGATGCAGCAGGAATCAGGGGAACCTGGAAAGGCTGCACAAAAGCATGTATGTGGACAATCCAGTTCAAGAACAGGAGCTGTATCACAAATACTTTATTTAGCAGCACTTCCAATTTTGTTTTTAAAGGGAACCTGAGGAGAGAGTTTTATGGAGACAGCCATATTTGTTTCTTTTCAAACAATACCAATTGCCTGACAGTGCTGCTGATCTTTCATGCATCAGTAGCATCTGAATCACAACCCTGAAGCAAGCATGTGGCTAATCTAGTCAGACTTGAGTCAGAGCACGTGATCTGCATGCTTGTTCAGGATCTATGGCTAAAAGTATCAGACACGCAGGATCAAAAGGGGGAAAGCCAGGAAACTAACTGTTTAAAAAGAAATAAATCAGCCTCTTATTTCCTTCTCACCTAAGGCCCCCCCTTTAAAGGGAACCCGAGGTGAAAGGAATATGGAGGCTGCCATATTTCCTTGTGAACAATGCCAGTTGCCTGGCAACCCTGTTGATCTTCTGGGCATGAGTAGTGTCGGAGTCAAAACCCTGAAACAAGCATATGGCTGATCCAGTAAAACCTGAGTTAGCCGAGCCAGAGTACCTGATCTGCTGCATGCTTGTTCAGGGTCTATGGCTAAAAGTATTAGAGACACAGGCAAATATCAAGAGGACTGCCGGGCAACTGGTATTGTTTAAATGGAAATAAATATGGCAGCCTCCATATCCCTCTCACCTCGGGTTCCCTTTAAAACTTTACTAATAAAATGCAGCTGCACTCAACATACAACATGGTTAATGGAAAGTACCAATAGCAATCCAATTGCCTAAGCATCTCTCTGGCTTACTAAAATAACACCATTCTCTACACTGGAGACATTTACGGTAGATATTTTTATTGACCATACAGTGAATTTAATAAAATCAAATACAACAAAAAGTCATCACATTCATCAAAATTGTAAAAATAAAAGTGGCAAGTAGTTGGAGAATTAACGGCTGCACAGCTTTATACTACATTGAAGATATGTAGTGGTTCAAGCACATTTCTGTAAAACCACTGGATCCATACGGATTTCCTAACAACAAGTCATTGATAGTTTGCCAGATTCAGGCTAGGTTCACAGTGGGACTTTGCGTTGCGTTCCCCGTATTACAGAATCGCAACATGATGGAATGAAATCATCACACTGCACGTTATGCGACATTTAGGGGGCATACAGTGAAGCTTATAGTCAATGAAAAGTATGCTTCACTGCCTCTGTTAATGCACACGGTATGCAGTAACTGCATGCAGTGCGTGGGAATACTGTGGTTAGTTGAATCCAAACGCTTCATATGCACTGTGAACGTTCCATAAACTTGCTATTACAGTATGACTTTCTGCATTAACGGAAAAATCAGCCAAATTAGGCTATGCAAGCTCTGCTTACCCGGGGCTTTCTCCAGCCCCTTGCAGCTGACATGTCCCTTGCTGCACCTCCATTCTCAGCCGCAGGCCCGGGGTCCAAGCAGATGCAGAAGCTGACCTCGCGAGCAGGGTTGCTCTCACAAGTAATCACGAGTGATTACTACTGATTCAAATGAGGATTAATTGGTGCAGGTTGTGGTGGGGATACAAGGGGTTATTTACCCATAATTCCGCCATCCGCCCTGCATTCCAAACGGCTTGCATGAGTCCTATCGGTCACGTTGCAAGCCTCACACCAGCACACTTCTTCCTTTCGGCTTGAACGAGGAAGATACACCGTGGCCAATAGGACGCATGCAAGCTGTTTGAAACGCAGGGCGGACAGTGGAATTATGGGTAACTAACCGCTTGTATCCTCGCTGAAAACCTGCACCAATTAAGCCTCATTTGAATTACGAGTAATCACTCGTGATTACTCGTGAGAGAAACTCTGCTCGCGAGGTGGTCCTCTACTGTGCCTGCATGAGCGCCGCTGTCTATCACTCGCAAGTGGGCTGGAGTGATCTGTGCAGGCTTAAAGTCGCACCGCAACGTCCCACTGTGAACCCAGCCTCAGCCTACGTCGCATGGTGTAAGGCCCTCTTACTTCAACCTATGTGGCAGCACTCATTACCTGATGCTTCAGATTCCTTGTCCTCGCTGGATGGTTTCTGATCATCCATCCCTGGCCAAAAACTGGAACTATCCCTCTGAGGGAGACCTGTAATGCAATACACATTACATCAGTTAGACGCATTTCCTGAAATAAGTTTTAAAATTACACTTTAATGCCAAATGTCAATTTCACAGAACATTTAATTTATACCTCAAATAACAGTTACTTCTTATACTGTTTCTTGTCCAATGGTGCCTGAAGCTCACATCTTATCCTGGATTCGTGGATCAATTCGATTATTTCAAACATGCTCGATTGGATTTAGATAGTTTCTGCCGTCTATTTTGCATATTTACCATGAAAAAAAAAAAAAAAACGATAGAAATCCAATCGAGCATGTTTGAAATAATCGAATCGATCCGTTCAATCCCGCGAATCGAGCAGGAAATCTCAACGTGTGTACCCAGCATTAGGGCCTGTCTCCACGTGTCAGTTTCTCTGTGCGTCAGTTTTTCTGCATCAGTTGTGCAACAGTTTTGCATTGCTGTCAATTGTTTTTCTGCGTGCGAAAAATGCATTTAAGTGGGAACTAGCCAATTGATTAACATTGGTTGCAGTTTTCCTGTGCAGAAAGTGCACAGAAACCTGACGAGTGGAGACGGGTCCTAAGACATCCAGGCACACACACTGCAAATAATCATTTCTAGCACCGTAAAGGTGGCCATACACTGGTCAATTTGCCATCAGATCGACCAACAGATAGATCCCTCTCTGATCGAATCTGATCAGAGAGGAATCGTATGGCTGCCTTTACTGCAAACATATTGTGAATCGATTTCAGCATGAAACCGATCATAATCTGTGGAGCTGCCACTGCCGGCGCGCCCCCTCCACATACATTACCTGATCCAGCCGGCGCGTGTACCCGCCTGTCACCGCTGCTCCTTCTCCGCTGGGCTCCGGGTTCCGGCTGGCTTCACTTTCTGTCCGGGGAAGTTTAAACAGTAGAGGGCGCTCTACTGTTTAAACTTCCTGCCGGGACAGGAAGTTCAGTGGAGCTGCAGCCCTGGAGCCCAGAGCGGAGAAGAAGACAGCGGAGACCGGGGGAGCTCGCGCCGGCCGGAGCAGGTAATGTATTGCCGCTGTATTGCGTCGGTCGTCGGGCATTCTAACGCCGATATCGACGCACTCCCGACCCGCCGGCGATCTAGCAAAATCTTCCGTACGGACGGACCAACGGGAACGATTGATTTCGGACAGAAATCGATCGTTCTGTCAGCGTTTGCGCAACGATTTCACAGCAGATTCAATCACAGTGATCGAATCTACGGTATATCGGCGGGAAAATCGTTAGGTGGTGGGCCCCTTTAAAAGGACAACTGACCACATGGGTATGGAGGCTGACATTTATCTCCTTTTACCAGTTCCCAGACAGTGCTGCTTAATTCTTTGGCTACAGCAGTGTCTGAATCAGACACCTAAACCAAGCATGTGGCTAATGCAGTCAAGTCAAACATCTGATCTGCATGCTTGTTCAGTTACTATGGCTAAAAGTATTAGGCAGTGGTTCAGAAGGACTTCCAGGTAATGTGCATTGTTTAAGAGGAAGTTAATAGACAGGCTCTATATAACTCTCAGGTCAGTTGTCTAACAACTAGATTAAGGGCTGGTTCAGACGGACGTTTGCAGAGCGTTTACAGCCAGCGTTCAGGGCTTGGTGTTAAACGCTCCCATTCAAGTGAATGGGAGCGTTTGTACCAAGCTTTCAAGCGCGTTTACACAAACGCGGCGTTTGGGTCCCGATTTTCCCTGGCGTTCAAGGAGCCCCTGGAAGCTACATGTAGCTTCCAGGGGAGGTTAACCGCGACGGCTAATGTCCCCCTAGGGGAAGAAAAAACGCGACCGCATCCAAACGCACACGAACGCTGCTGAACGCGACGCCAGCAAACGCAACGCCTCCAAACGTCCGTCTGAACCAGCCCTAATGCACAACAGGCAAAATTGCTCTTTAGTGTAAGGCTGCTTACACACAGGGACGTTACAGGCGCACGTTAGTGCGCCTGTAACGCTCCCCCAACGCACAGCAATGTAACTCAAGTGGGCTGTTCACACAGCCCACGTTGCGTTACATGTAACGCTGTACGTTGCCTGGAAAGTGCAGCATGCTACGGCGTTAGAGCGGCTATAGCCGCGTTAGACTGTTTACACATGCGCAGTAGGGGGCGGAGAGGAGGCGGGGAGAGCCAGCTACAGTAGCCGCGCACATGGCTACTTAATATCCACTGCACTGGCGGCCGCTGATTGGCCGGCGGGACCACGTGATGCGGAGTGTCTCGCTCCGCGTCACGTGGTCCCGCCGGCCAATCAGCGCCACTCTGGGAGACTTTATCGGAATAGAGCCGCCTAACGCGGCTCACTCTACCGTCGGCTCTTGCAGCACCATACGTTGTGTTAGGTGCACGTTATGCGACCTTAACGTGGCACCTAACGCAACGTCTTGGTGTGTAAGTAGCCTATTACTTCATAGCTTTATACATTTCATCTACCTTATAGGCATAGATTTGCAATTCTTAACTATGAGGCAGAAGTGCCAAATACCAGTAAACAAAACAACATTTCCAGCTTTGCATAGTGTGAAGAGGGATTATAACGGGTCTTGAATTTGTATTGCTGTCGAATTCCTGTCAGCTCCTATTCAGACAGGAAGTTGCAAAATCTCTCCACAAGTGACAGAAACGGCAATAAATAATTTTTACATTTTTTTACTGATGTCACGTATTTCCTGCCCTTGGAAGTACCAGTTCTCAGGTTGAAACCACAAAGCTCCACTGAAGTCCCAGGGACAGGAAGGGTGCGCAAAAACAAAAACCTAACACTTTCAAACCACATCATTCAAAATTAAAATAAAATAAAAAAAATGATAGAACTGTGCTTTAAATACATTCTAAAGTGAAACTTATGGGAGTGAGTCATTTTATCTGCAAAGCTAAACTTACACAGGACATTCCTAGAGTCCTTATTTGGGTTTAAAGCAGGGCTGTAGAATCAGTCCAAAAATTATACAATTCCAACTCCTTAGTTTAGGATACCACCGACTCCTCTAATTTACATATAGCAATCTTGTTGATTGAAAGTACCCTATTTTTGGGACTATAAGATACAGTTTGGTTTAGAGGACAAAAACTAGGGAAACTGGAGGCGGTAGCACTGCGCTACCTGATCACTAGCGAACGGCAAAGCACCAGCGCAGTGTCACCCTATGAGGGTGTTCTTACTGAAGTCTTTCAGTTAGAAGACTGAAATCTTGCTGCATGTACTATTTTTCAGAGTTATTCTGCTTAAAAGAATGTGCAAAAACAAACATTCCAAAAGAATCATTTTGAAAATCACCATCTTTAAGCACTTTGTGATTGCATTTTGCAGTGTGTACTAAGCCTAAAAAAAGTCATTCCTAAATTTGGATTCACAGAACGATCAATAGAAGGATTGTTTGTTAATGCTATATAATCAATTATATGGTTGATCACTTAGGAGACTGTACTGTTAATGGGCACCTTAAAGTGTGCCAGAGATGACATGTGACATGGTGAGATAGACATGTGCATATGCAGGGGTTGGACAAAATAATGGAAACACCTAACATTTTGGCATCATAATCTTTGAACATGTTTTAAGCAATCAAAACTTGACATATGTTTTTTTTTTTTATTATTTTTGTTATTTGATATGTTTAATTAAATTGTTTTTTTACAGATATTTAAACCAAAGTTGGTTATAATTTATAAAAATGGCAGATCTCTCAGACTTTCAAAGAGGCCAAATTGTTGGTACTCTTATGGCAGGCGCTACTGTAACAGAAACTGCCGAATGCTTGGCATTTCAAGAGGTAGTCTCAAAAGTAATCACTGCCTTTGAAAGAGAAGGAAAAAACCTCAGCAAAGCACAGTTGTGGCCGAAATTCGAAGTTGTGTGAGAGAGGCCGTCGGACTCTAAATCAAATTGTTAGAAAAGCTCACAAGACCACGGCTCCTAAAAAGACTGCAGAGCTGAATGAACACCTACAGAAGCCAGTTTCCACAAAAACTGTTCGTCGGAAGCTGAACAAAGCTGGATTCCACAGAAGAACTGCAATTAGAAAACCTTTGCTCTCAATGTTTCAAAGCGTTTAAAGTGGTGTAGAAACCACCAGAATTGGTCCCTCGAGCAGTGGAAAAATGTGATTTCATCCAGACTGCCTTCTCCCAAACGTAAAACATGGCGGGGGTTCCGTGATGATCTGGGGTGCTATTTCTTGGAAATCCACTGGGCCAATGATTTCCCTTCATGGAAGAATTAACAGCTGAGACTATTTAGGAATTTGGGGTGACCAACTTCATCCTTTGGTTTAAGAACGGTTTCCGGAGGGGAATACAATCTTTCAAGATGATAATGCCCCAATTCATACAGCTAGAATTGTTAGAATGGCACGAGGAACATTCTAATGAAGTTGAGCATGTCATTTGGCCACCACAATCCCCAGACCTCAACATTGAGCATTTATAGTCGTTATTAGAGATTCAAGTAAGAAGTTGATTTGGGAGTGAGTATTTCCCTTTGTGTGTTTGGTAAGTTTTAGAGCAGTTGGGGACAAGCTCTTGGTGGTGGCATCTCCAGGGCTTGACTGCGCTCACATACCGCCCTAGTGACCAGGCGATTTTTTACAATTCAGCACTTGAACGATTTGCATGCTGGTTCTGGGGCCCCGGGCAGTGAGAGTTCCCAGGGCCCCAGGCTGGCTTGTGCACTATTGTTTTTAATTTTATTGTAGATTCCCATGCAGTTTAGTTAGGAGGGGGGCAGATGAGAGGGAATATCCTGCACGCTGGTGCCCCCTGCTGGCCATATAGCCCTTTTCTATATGCAACTGAAGCCCTCTCCAACGATTGGCTGAACTGCTCAGCCTCTGCTTAATTGATTACTGCAGACTAGGTGCAACGTGTGTGTGCACTTCTTATTGGCTTACAAGCAGCCTGCAGGCTTTATGTAAGCAGCAGAGAACTATTTGGGAGTGAGTATTTCCCTTTGTGTGTTTGGCATGGAAGAATTAACAGTTGAGACTATTTAGGAATTTGGGGTGACCAACTGTACTTTATACTGGTTGAACTCGATGGACGTATGTCTTTTTTCAACCAAAATAACTATGTAACTATATCCTATGGTTTAAGAACTGTTTCCGGAGGCGAATACAATCTTTCAAGATGATAATGCCCCAATCCATACAGCTAGAATTGTTAGAATGGCATGAGAAACATTTTAATGAAGTTGAGCACCTCATCTGGCCACCACAATCCCCAGACCTCAACATTGAGCATTTATAGTCGTTATTAGAGATTCAAGTAAGAAGTTGATTTCCGCCGCCATCATCTCTAAAAGAACTGGAAGGTGTTTTAACTGAAGAATGGGCTAAAATTTCTTTGGAAAAAATTCACAATTTGTATGAATCAATACCTCGGAGAATTGAGGCTGTAATTGCCGCAAAAGGTGGACCTACACCATATTAAAATATATTTTGTTGATTTTCAAGGTGTTTCCATTATTTTGTCCAACCCCTGTACAGTGGCAAGTATACTGTACAGACACTTATGATGAGCTCCTTTTCTTTTTACCTTGCCTGAAAGTTTATATTTAGCTATGGAACTGACAGTTTTTCTCCAGTCAGGAATCAGTGGGCTCACTGATAAATTACAGCTATAAAACACTTTCCTAAGCAGATACCTGGGCTTTTTACCGTGAGGAGAAAAGATAAAAAGGTCAATAGTTCATGCATTTCTACTCTGGGACTCTAGAGACACTGCAATTGAGCAGAGACTATGAAACATTAAATCTACTTTGTAAATGTTTATACATAAAATAAAACCTTGAGATATCTAAAAAGAGTCAATTTTAGGAGTAGAAGGACAGATCAAATTATTTATCTCAGTTTATTTTCATGTCTGGTTCACTTTAACCACTTGAGGACCACAGGTTTATACCGCCCTAGTGACCAGGCGATTTTTTACAATTCAGCACTTGAACGATTTGTTGCACACCACAAATTGGCCCTAACTGTAATCCTTTTACTACATTACCCTCTCATAGGCATTAGCCTAGAAGAGGGATTAGATTGTGAGGCACTACTGGGGACAAGGGAGTCCCCTGTACAGTGCTGTGCTAAATCGCAGTGCTGTACAAATGTAAATAGGCAGGTTTTTTTTCCTAACAGCCAGCCAGAGGCTCGTGCAAGTTCCCGGCTAATCTCACGCATCGCGAGATGATGCCATATGGTGTCCAGGAGGAATAAGGGAGCCACTCTGTGGCTGTCATCCTGCATTAGGCCTTTGGAGAGTGGATAAAATTGACGAACGCTTGCACAGGACAGGAGGAAAACAAAGAAATGCACCCTGTATGTATTTAAGAGAGTTTAGCCTGCCTAAATCCCACTCATCAGTGACTAATCACAAGTGTAATATGATCTCTCAAATGTGTCAGCTGGCTGCCTCGGCAGAGCAACTAATTTGTAAACAGAGGATGGTAACCCTATGTCTGCTTCCATGAAAGCAGGCAGTAGACACATTGCAGATTTATCATAGGAGTTCTGCAAGCTGTAACAAAACAAACAGCTTTTATGTGAAGGTTATTATGCTGTTGCTTATCTTTTAGAGCAGAGAGCAAGTTCTGAGTTCAGGTCCGTTTTAAGATTCTTTTATTGCCCATTCACCCTTGTGTGAGCCACACTGCCTTCAGGAAAGGGAGGTGTGGCCAAGCTTCCATTCACCAACCCACTCAATCAGGGTGTGTGATAGGTTTCAGTCTAACTGCCATTCAATACCCTCCTGTCGGGTACAATGGAGAGGGGCAATCACATGCTATTTACATCAAAATAAAAAAAAGGTATTGAAGGAGCTCATTATACCTCTGTTTCCCAATGCCAGGAGGAGTACACCAGTGTGAAGCCCAAGATTGTAGATCTACATGAATGTATTGTAAGCGGGGGGGCTGGGGGGTTGGTGGTAAGACTGGAGGAAGAGTTTTCCCCATTTCTGCCCAGCCTCATAGTGAGGGCGGAATCAGTTCCTTCTTTAATTTCTACAGTCTTCATTCTGACACCTCTACCCTGAAGGCACATGCATACTAATGAATCTGTGCTCACTTATCAATGCTATCAATTTCTAGCAGATTTCTTCACTCATAAGCAGAGACATACATGCTGCATCTGTAATATTCATTTCTCCACTCAAGTTTCCTTAATAGGAGCACTTCAAAATGCATTAAATTACAAGGCTTTTTTTGATACAGTGATAAAATAAACCAGAGATATGAAAATGAATTCATATTATTTATATTTAAAATAACTGCAAAGCAGAAAGGACAGGACAGATTTTTTCTTTTTTAAAAAAGCAGCGTGCTTTGTGTCCTATCACATGACAAATGAAAACAAAAGCTTCCCTCGGCAGCACTTCCTGCTTTCTAGATCTGTGCACTTGGCAACAAGCTGAGTGTTTGTGATTACTGCCGGGTCCTGAGAAGACCTAGCCCATCCCTTTGCTCTACGCTACAATCTACTGACATGACACACAGGCTGCAAAAAGCCAACACGTGGGAAAAAGCAGCACAGAAAGCTGAGAATTCACAAACCGTAACAAAAATACATCAAAACAGAGGAGACTGTGCAGCTGAAGAAAACGACACAGTTGAACAGTTGTATACAAACTTCTAAAGCAGGGAACACAATTTGTGCACATTTTGCTGCGCACGGCAATACGCGCACTGCTCACTATATTCAATAGCTCACTTGTAAGTCGCACGTTGTGCCCTTTTTCCCCGTGATTTCGGCTTTCTTGCATCAACACACACGTTTCTAAGTACAATATTATTCGCCATAATACGAAGAATCGTGAACAAATGTGGAAATCGCGTACAGAAAAACGCAATCAGACAAATTTTGAAATTGCACAAAACCCACTAGGACAAGTATGGTCCATTCTTAAAAAGTCAGAAGAGTCGGAAGGCAATTCCATGGATTAGGGAATGCCCTGAAGAGAAATCTGCTATAGTAAAGGGTGCATTCACACTGCATGGTGAAGAACAGAGCAAGAAGACTAAAGGCTCTTTCACACTGTAGGCCTTTTTCGGCGTTTTACAGCCACGGCCATAGTTTGCGTTTTCCATTGTAAACTGAAAGTCCATAGACTTTCATTTTACCTTTCACACATAACGCCGCATTTGAGTGTTGCGTTTTGAAGCTCCCCGCTTTTTCAGGGCCGACCGCGGCGTTTCGTTTTTCAATGATAGTCAATGGAAAACGCAAACTACAGCTTTTATAAAATAAAATAAAAAGTTTTCAGAGCTGTAAAACGCTTTGAAAGCGCTATGGAAAAGCTATGTATTGACGCTGAAAAGCATAAAAATGCCTTAAAAAAGCACCAAACCGCTGACAGCAAAAGGCAGCCTTTTGTACCGCAGCCTCTAGTGTGAAAGAGTCCTAATGCTGGGCATACATGGGTCGATACGGCGGCCGATTAGCCGCCGGATCGACCCCCGCCGCGTCCCCGTGGATCGATTCCCACTCGTCCCCGCCGGCGGTGCTCATCAGCCGCTCGATTCCCTGCCATTATCCGCCGGCGGGAATCGAGCAGGCGCGGGTAGAGCGGCTTGATCGGGCCAGCTGAATATTACCTTCCCCGCAGGGGGACACGAAGACACGATGGTAATCAACCCTGGATGGCGCATGTAGCGTCCAGGGTCGCCAGGAAGGACAGGGAAAATCAGGATAGGACGCCATGTTCATGCAAACACCGGTAAACGATACACGCCACCCGATACAAACGCTCCCATTCACCAGGGCTGTGGGAGTCGGTACAAAAATCCTCCGACTCCGAAGGTTAGTATTCCACAGACTCAACTAATTTGCATATTAGAATCTTGTTGATTGAAAGTATGTAACATAAAATGCATTTCTTAACGCTTAGGAATTTCAAAAGTCAACTGAACTGAGAGGGACATGGAGGGTGCCATATTTATTCCCTTTTAAACAATACAAGTTACCTGGCTAGCCTACTGATCTTCTGCCTCTAATACTTTTAGTCATAGACTTAGGCCTCGTTCACATCATACTCGCTTCCGTGCGCATTTGGAAGTGCGTATGACGTGGTAACATGCAAGAACGTTGCAGCCCTGCACAGCAGTACGATGCGCTATGATGTGCTTGCATACTGCTGCATGCATTCTGCCCGCAAGCGCAGAGCTGACCTATTCACAATCAATGGATGGGATCAGCAGTGCAGCGGGTAGCAGCGCAGATGGCGTGCGTTTGTAAGCGTTGCGTTCCGATCGCACGGCTATTTGCACTGCATAGATGTGAACGAGGCCTAAAACTAGTCCTTGGTAAGAGTACTTGTAGAAGGTACAGACAGGAACAAAGAACATCTATCAGGCCCGAGGCAATGTGACTGTTCAGTACAACCTATGAGGTCAAAGTAATGCACAGCACTGCAGGTGGGCATGAACTACAGCACAACATACAGCCCCCTAATGTACTCTAAAGGAGACCTAAAGTTTAACGAACACAAATACAAAATAATATTTTCAAATTTTTTTTTTATTTAAGATAAAAACAAAAAACAAAACAAAAAAAAAAGCAAATTTTGATATAAAACAAATGGGAGTCGTAAAGATGCACTGTGTGTGATACTAACAGACAGCAATAGAAACCGGTGACAGCAATACCCCAAACTAATGCCTCGTACACACCCTAATCTAAACTCTCTTAACCTGCCTTCCAGAACCTGCTCCGCCATGTGCCAGTCATCCATCTTCCATAGCAACAGTACACATCAATATGCTACAGCAATTAAAAGATACCCGAGGTGACATGTGACAAGATGAGATAGACATTGGTATGTACAGTGCCAAGCACACTAATAACGATGCTGTGTTCCTTTTTTTCTTTCTCTGCCTGAAAGAGTTAAATATCAGGTATGTAAGTGGCTGACTCAGTCCTGACTCAGACAGGAAGTGACTGCAGTGTGACCCTCACTGATAAGAAATGCCAACTATAAAACACTTTCCTAGCAGAAAATGGCTTCTGAGAGCAGGAAAGATGTAATTTTTTTTTTAGGAAAAGGAAAATAGATACAATTGTTTATTTCATTAGTTTATTTTCGCCTCGGGTGTCCTCTAAAGGCGCGTACACGCACTGTATTTTTACAAGCGACGGGTCCGTCAGACCCGCTGTGCGGATCAGTCAAAAACAGTCTTATCAGTCTGCCGACTGCTTGTACACACGTGCTGCTGTCGGCAGAACAACTGCTCCGCAGGAGGGTCTGACGGACCGGTCGCTTGAAATAATACGGCATGTGTACGTGCCTTTAAGGATCACTGTCACGAAAATCTACAATATGTAAACATACACAGATAAGAAGTACGTTTCTTCCAGAGTAAAATTAGTTATAAACTACTTTTCTACCATGTTGCTGTCACTTACAGTAAGTAGTAGAAATATGACATTACCAACAGGTTTTGGAATTGCCCATCTACCCATGGGGGATTCTCAGGGTTTTCTTTATTTTCAAAAGCACTTAAGTGAATGGTGGTTGCTCCGTCCAACTGCCGGAAGAAAAAAAAAAAAGGTGCAGCAAGCACGGAGGCTGTATAAATCTTTTTCAAGGAGTGTTTTCTTAAAAAAGAAAGGCCAAGCTGAGAATCCCCTATGGAGAGATGGACTAGCCCAAAACCTGTTGGTAATGTCAGATTTCTACTACCTACTGTTAGCGACAGCAACATAGGAGAAAAGCAATTTATTTACTCTGGAAGAAACATGCTTCTAATTTGTATTTAAAATTTTAAGATATTCACAACAATGGTCCTTTGAGCACGGAATTGTCGCCCAACAGTCCCAGTACAAGCGACAGTCATTATGTGTATGTAAGCACCTTTGGTCTTTCCTGGAGCTTTTATAAATGTTCATTACAGCTGCTGGAAGTTTTCTACGGGAATCACTCCCTTTGATGAAGATGTAGCACAAGGTCAGACGCAAGTATGTAAACAATAACCAAACACTGGAAAACCTTGGCAGTGGCTGATGAGCAGCATACAGGCAGTTATTTCTAAAAGGGAACCACTGTCCTAGGAACATGATTCGATTTTGGTTTTAGCGCACACTATGCACATAAGTGTAAGTTGCGATACAATAAAAAAAGAAAATGCATGCTGAACCATAAAGCAACACAGACATTATGTGAAAGAAAATATGAGGGTCCAGGAACTTTCATATGTGTGAGTGTAGATCGCACATAGTGTTAACCAGCCCTCAGGACACGTTCACACCATGTGCATTGTGTACCATGTACGGTTAAAAGTAGGGATTGGACGAATCCACAATTTCTTCGAAACCGAATCTAAAAAAGGTTCTCGAATTTCTCAAACCTTTTGAATCCCAAATCTACCGAATCATGCACAAAAGAATTGTGCAATCGTGGTATAGTTGCCGGCAATATAGCTAGCTAGGTATGGGTGACTTCAGTATAGCTAGCTAAGAATAGAAGGTATATGTGCCTTCAGTATAGGTAGCAAGGTATATGTGCCTTCAGTATAGGTAGCAAGGTATATGTGCCTTCAGTATAGGTAGCAAGGTATATGTGCCTTCAGTATAGGTAGCAAGGTATATGTGCCTTCAGTATAGGTAGCAAGGTATATGTGCCTTCAGTATAGGAAGCAAGGTATATGTGCCTTCAGTATAGGTAGCAAGGTATATGTGCCTTCAGTATAGGTAGCAAGGTATATGTGCCTTCAGTATAGGTAGCAAGGTACATATGCCTTCAGTATAGGTAGCAAGGTACATATGCCTTCAGTATAGGTAGCAGAGTATAGGAGCCTCAGTATAGGTAGAGTATAGGAGCCTCAGTGTAGGTATCCGGGTATAGGAGTATAGGTAGCAGAGTATAGGAGCCTCAATATAGGCAGCCTCGTGCTCCCTGTCCCACCCGCGGCCTCCTCTGGCTCACCCCCTCTGCATAAACAAATACCGTCTCACCTCCAGCATGGAGCACAGAGCGGCAGACCTCTCCTCTTACTACCCTGTTCGGCCTAGTGGCCGGACCGGCTTTTACTGATGGCGCGATTAGTAAAAGCCGTTCACTAGGGGAAACAGGGAAGCCAGTGTGAGGTCTGCCCTCCGCTCTGGATAGGTGAGCGGATACTTTTAACTATGCGGGGGGCAAGCAGAGGAGGCACAGGGGGAAGAGAACGAGGGCGAGCGGGTGGAGCAGCGAATGCGCGGGGATGCAGCGTCGAGATTCGGCGAGAGGTACATGGCATCAGGATTTGAGTCCACAAATGCCGAATATTTCCCAATATTCAAGGGATTTGTGGATTTGCTGGGCCCATCCCTAGTTAAAGTATGCAAATCAATGCGCACCACCCACTGCAAACCATGAGCGTAATTTTTCTGCCCGTTTGTCTATGGACAGTCCACAATATTGTGCGCAATGTCCAGTAGCGCCCTGTTAGCAGCACTTTAACCTCCTTGCCGGTTATCCCAAGCTCAGTTTGGGGTAACCTGCGTAGGAGGATTTCTCAGGCCCCGCTGGGTCGATTTTCAAAATTTTTTTCTCCCTACACGCAGCTAGCACTTTGCTAGCTGCGTGTGTTACACGATCGCCGCCGCTACCCGCCGCGCCGAGACGCCCCGACCCCTGCGCAGCCTGGCCAATCAGTGCCAGGCAGCGCTGAGGGGTGGATCGGGATTCCCTCTGACGTCCCGACATCCATGATGTCGGTGACGTGATCCCATGATGGGGAAGCCCTGCAGGAAATCCCATTCTGTACGGGATTGCCTGCTTACTCTGATCGGAGTGGGTGGGGGGATGCCGCTGCTCAGCGGCTATCAGGGCTCGCTACATGATTTAAAAAAAGAAAAAAAATATATATTAAAAAAAAGTGCTCTGCTGCCCCCTTGCCGCGGGAATTGGACCAGCAAGGGGGTTAACATGCAACACAGGGCTGTGGAGTCGGTACAAAAATCCTCCAACTCCTCAACTCAGACTCCTCTAATTTGCATACATCAATCTTGTTGATTGAAAATATGTAACATAAAAAGGCATTTTATCACTACCAAAGCTTAGAAATTTTAAAGCTATAGTAAGATGGCCAAAGAAGTATATCTGCACCCAGCATGCAATCACAACTGTATGCAGAACTATATGGCCCAAAAACAGCACTACATACATACATACATGAAAAAGGGTATCACAATGTTATGATCACATTTAAAATAAATAAATAAATCACCATCAGTGGTTAAAAACACTTAAAAGCAGTCCACTCCACAAGAACCATGATAAACCATCTTATATATCATATAGTACATTGATAATCATCATCATAAAGAATAGATTGAGAAAAACTGAACAGCAATCACCTGAGGTGCTCATAGAGAGCTATCAGATGAAGAATCCAGGTTCTATAGTACTATACTCAAGTAGTGCAAAACAGAGGATTCTAAGTGGACCAGAAAAGCAATAAAGCAATCTGTTCAAAAATACAGTGAATATACAACAATCATAAGCATAAATGTGCAAAGTCATACAGTTGGACGGAGCAAATGCCATACACTTAGGCTGGATCCACACTATAAGGGCCCTTTTCCACTAGCAATCGCTAGCGTTCGCGCTAAACGCTAGCAAATTGTGACTCAGCAAAATTCCAAATTTTCCCAGCAACTGCGATCGAGAGTTTGCTATGCAATACACTGCAAAGCAAAATCAGGGAGAAAAATCGCAACGCTGCGCAATTGCGCTTAAGTAAAAAACAAATTGCAGTAGTGGAAATTACCTACCGCGATTCCTATGTTATTAGGCAAACCGTAGCGATTTAAAAATCACTAGCAATTTGCGATTTAACATCGCAATCGCCGCTAGTGGAAAAGGGCCCTAAGCGCTTTTCTGAGCACTTGTGATTGATGAGTGCTTTTTAAAAATCATTTCCATTGACTCAAAACCACAGTAAAAAAACCAAAAAACAAAAAAAACCACACACACACAACAATCCCAGCGATCGTCAAATTGCATACATGGTGATTTTTACTGTTATTTTAATGAAAGTTAATGGGAGTGATTTTGAAAAAGCAATCACAAGCGCTCAGCAAGCACTTATAGTGTGGATCCAGCCTAAGTGCTTTTAAAAATAAAGAAAATCTTGAGAACCCCCCCATGAGAAGATGGGCTGTTGTCAGAATTCTACTACTTACTGTAAGTGACAGCAACACAGGAGAAAATGTATGCCTCATTTTACTCTGGAAGAAACATACTTATTTTTTGTATAGGTTTGCGTACAGTTTAAATTTTAAAGATTTTCGCGACAGAGGTATTTAAAAAAAAAATTGAAAATTATATCGTGTATGGCCACATTTAGAGTGAGGGCTCGTTTCCACTATCGCGAATCTGCATGCGTCCAACGCATGCAGATTCGCACATGTAATGCAAGTGGATGGGCCTGTTTCCACTGTAGCGTTGTTGAGGTGCGTTTTTTTCAGCGGTAAAAAAAACGCACAAAAGAGCCAACGAATTCGCCTGCGAGTGGAATGCATGCGAATCGCCGCTAATGTATTTAATAGGAAATTCGCATGCGGCTATGGTATGCGAATTTTCATGCGAATTCGCACCAATGTATTTCAAACAGGCAGTGACATGGTTAATTTCGCGGCAAAAAACGCGCAAAAATTCGCATCCGCATGCTAATTCATGGAATTTCAACAGCGGTGGAATCCAGGCGATTCTGCACCGCAATAGTGGAAACAAGCCCTGATGTGCATGTACTCTGCAGGAAAATGAAAGGATTCATTCCCTCTATTAGGCCTGGAACTCACTACAAAATGCAATCGCTACTCGCTAGCGTTTTCTGTGAGCGGGTTGTTAGCGATTTCAGTGTTTTCTGGCGTTCTGGTGAGAGTTTTGCAAACAGTGCATAGCGTTTTGTGAGCGATAGATTAGCGTTTAGCGATTTGCACTAGGATTGGTTAATTCATTATTTTTTTTATAACCAAATTTAGCTGGTGTTGGATATTTTGAGCTTTTAAAGGGGACTACACACCTGTATGAGTGACAGCATCACATACTTCAAACAATAAATTAATAATGATAACAATACTAATAAGTACTCACAAAGAAACAATAGTTGTAGTTAACTTATTTTCTTGTTGCTTTTTTAATATTTGGCACCTTTTTCTTTAATTTTTTTTGAGAAAAACAACCTCAAATACAACTTTGTATCTGTATGAAGCACACATAACCCAGGGCTGTGGAGTCGGTACAAAAATCTTCCGACTAACTCTGACTCCTCAGTTTCTGAAACCACGACTCCAACTCCGACTCCGGGTTCCCAAAATTGCCCCGACTCAGATTCCTCAACTCCAACTCCACAGCCCTGACATAACCTACAGTATTTTTGGAGTGATGTATTCTGTGTACAGAGCCTGCAGCTCTATAGCACTTCCGACCATCCAGCAGACATCACCAGGAAGTAGGAGACTTTAAGGCCTTCTGGGAAGCACAAGGTCTTCTGGGTAGCGTTTCAGACAAGCAAAACGCTAACTAAATCGCTCTGTGTAGGTTTTGACCAGCGAAACGCAATCGCTCCAGTGGAATTTGGCCCATCCATTAACATTAGCTGAGCGTTTAGGAAAATCGCTAGCGGTTTGAATCACTCACTAAACGCTCACAAAATCGCTCCAGTGGGTTCCAGGTCTTACACATTCTTCATGCTCTGCGGGGAGTGCTTATGTAGAGAATTGTACTACTTGTAACTTAATTTGTAGTCACCAACCCCAAATTTAACATATCAAATTAATTGATTTCATGAGCAATGGGAGTTCATAAATTTGCATGCAAAATTTACATAAACCTGCATCTACTCAGACTTATTTGCATCTCATTGACCATCCCTACTAGTAAGGCCTCTTTTCCACGAACTGTTTCTAGGCAGTGTAATACCTCTCAAACTCTCACAACTGCTCACCGCTGCCTGGCACACAGCTCAACAGTTCGTGGAAGAGGCCTTACACCACTACACATCAGGCTTCATTCTTACAGCAGAGAGGTTATTTCCAGAACTTGTACTGTATTTTGATTGGTTTATTTCACATATGTGGACTAAGCGCTGCTATTACTGTATATACACAAGTTATTTATGATGATGATTATCTGCAAAATCGAACATTGTATCATATTTTCTCTTTTAAATGACAGTGTAAATTTATTAGGAGTTGGAGTCCGTGCATTTTTCCCCAACTCCAGGTACCCAAACATTCCCGACTCAACTTCCACAGCCCTGATGCAACGTACGCAAACTACAAACTAATTTGCCATGGATGGGGCACACACATTCATGCATGTTTCAGCATGCGTGGTAAGCAAGATGCATAGGCTTCAATTCACTAAGCATCACTGCATGCAGTAAAGCAGAAAAAGGCTTTAATCATACATTTTGTGAAATGTCAGTTCAGTAAGACTGGTACCACATGGAAAACTGAACTTAACAACAAGTGAGGTAAATTATCGACTTGAGATGTAAATGCCTCATAAAATGTCTATTCCCAAAGACTAGAGCTTGCAGTAAATAAAACATGTGACATGTCCGGTATTTTACCTCCAGCCTGGAGCTGTCAGTAACAGACAGCCCAGCCATTCAGAGTGTTTTGAGGTTTGTATTTGACTGTACTTGATAAGTGTTATTTATGCCTTATTTACATTTGAGTTCAGTTTAATGTGTACACAGATATTGAAGTTAGTATTCAGTTGAGTACTTTTAGGCTACTTTCACACCAAGACGTTGCGTTTTAGGGGACGTTAAGGTCGCATAACGTGCCCCTAACGCAACGCGTGGTGGTGTTGAAGTTGGACATCAGATTGAGCTGCGTTATGCGGCTTTCAAAGCAGACCTCCAGGATAGTGATGGGAAGTCCAGATCTTTTTAAGGATTCGGATCATTCGAATTGGTTCATTGAAAAGATCTGGATCTTTGAACCAAATCATTTGAATCATTTTACTAGGGAAGCAGACTGGGTGAAATGACTAGCAGGACAGGACTTTCCCTGCACTGTACATTCTGTATGTTCCTGTTTCTTCCAGACAGACTTCCACTGTGATCATTGTGATGATCCAGATGATTCGACTCACAAAAAAAGATCCGAATCAAATGAACGTTCCGTTCATGATCCGGACAACACTATGAGTCCCACCACGAGTCACCACAGTGCAGTGAATATTAATTAGCCATGTGGCTAGTCACTGAGCATGTGCAAACAATCTAACGCAGCTCTATAGGGGTATAACGTACAGCATGCTGCACTTTCATTTAAAGTGCAGCATTATACCCTAACGCAACGAGTGCACTGTGAACAGCACACTGATTTTACAGTGCTGTGAGTTAGGCTGCGTTACTGGCTGCTGTAACGTGGGACTTTAACGTCCCGCTGTGAAACCAGCCTTGTGCTTTATGAAGTCATTAAAATACAATGTTAAATCTACCATGGCTTCAACTATATTAATTGTATCATTATTTCTTGTATGCTGGAAAGTAAAAAACAAACAAAAAAATAAAAATAAAATAAACAGCCATTTTGAAATTTAGAGACGGGAGGAAACAGAAAAGGTGAAAAACTAAATCAGGAAAATAAGTTCTTAATAAAAAAATGTTTCCATAATTTCACAATATTAGGTAGTAATTAAAATAATTAACGAGATAATTTTGAGTTTGCACTTTGTCAGTATTATAATAAAATAAATGATAAGCAGCCTTCTGTAGCACCATAGCTCGTGCCTGCGCAGTACAGCGGACCCGATCACGCTCGGCTATTTCCACCTACAGGTATAAACTTTAAAATACAGAATGAAATAACACAGGAGGTAAAATTATTAGTCAACTGTTAGGGCTGGAACCCACAGGAGCGCTTTTGGCAGCGTTTTGGCAGCACTGCGATACGCTAGCAGTTTGCCAAAACGCTGGGCTAATGTTAATGGATGGGGCAACTTCCACAGGAGCGTTTGCGTTTCGGAAACGCTCAGCAAAACCTAAACTGAGCGGTTTTGCTAGCGTTTTGCGGTTCAGCACACTAACAAAATGAAAAATAATTCACAGGACCAATCAGGATAAAAACGCAAAACGCTAGGCACCCGCTGGGGAAAAAAATACAATGTTGCAAAACACGACCAAAAACGCGCATGAATCCGCTTGCAAACCGCTCAGGCAAAACGCTAGCGGTTGCGTTTTGCGTTTGCGGTTTTCAGTGGGTTCCAGGCCTTAGGCCTTGTTCACATTATAGGCATTTTTGTAACATTTTAAGCACAGTCGATTTTCAAAATCATCCTGAAAGCGCTTGTGCAATGATTCTCTATGAGAGAGCTCATATAAGAGCTGTTCGTTTGCGATCCGCTTCGAAAAGTGGTGCATGGGCCATTTTTGAGGCGATTTGCCCCAAATGGAAGGTATAGGAAAACCGCTTTGGCAAGCGATTGCGTGAGCGGTTTTTTTTTTAATTAATACATTGTATTTATTGTTCCTGGATTTTTTTCCTGATCAAAAAAGACAGAAGCGCTCTGCAAAAGCGCTTACAAAAAGGCCCACAAAAACAAGCGAATGCGCAGAAAATCACCAGAAAACGCTTTTTAAAAAAAACGCAGAAAAAAGCCCACCGTGGATGGAGTCTTTCCGTAAATAAACTAACGCATGTGTGAAAATCGTGAACTTGGAAAGGGGGGGGGGGGGGGGGGACGACGGGACTGAATGTGGTATTTTACCAACCTTTTATTTTTACCGAATGTGTTTTAGTAAATTGAAGGCACAGTGTGAATATGCACTTAGTCTCTAATACATACAGCAACCACAGTCACCCCCACTCCTTTGTTGTTTTTGTTGAAATGTCACTTCAAGCAGGTTAAGAACAACCACCTGGAAACATACTCCTCTCCCCTTCAGGGGGACTAATATGGGGTTCAGGAGCAAGGCGGATATTTTTAGTATTAAGCTTCATTGATAATTACAGAAAACCTCAAAACTAAGGCATAACTTTTTGTAATAATAATTCTAGAGAGGTCTTTTTGCAGTTAAACGGTTATAAAACATTATCTTTTCATTTCAATCAACTCATTTTCAAAGCTGTCAAAGCACAAACTGTTCTACTTTTCCACCACAGCAATGGTACGCTATGATCAGAAGTAAAGCATAATGTGACCAGACCTCTTGCAGATGCACTTGTTAACAGACGCTGAAAAACCAGGGAGCCTGTTAGGGGTCAGGTAGGTAACTTTTCATGCAGGTTATTTTTCTTAACGTAAGAATTAGGCTGGTTTCACAGTGGGACGCTAAAGTCCCACGTTACAGCAGCCTGTAATGCAGCCTGACTCACAGCACTGTAAAAACAATGTGCTGTTCACAGTGCACACGTTGCGTTACATTGTAACGCTGCATGTTCTGGGAAAGTCCAGCATGCTGTGCATTATACTAGGCTTTAGCTGCTTTAGGCTGCTTGCACATGCTCAGTGACTAGCCACATGGCTAATTAATATTCACTGCACTGTGGTGACTCGTGGTGGGACTCGTAGTGTTGTCCGGATCATGAATGAAACGTTCATTTGATCCGGATCTTTTTTGTGAATCGAATCATCCGGATCATCACAATAAAAGATTTGGTTCACAGTGGATGTCTGTCTGGAAGAAACAGGTACATACAGAATGTACAGTGCAGGGAAAGTCCTGTCCTGCTAATCATTTCACCCAGTCTGCTTCCCTTGTAAAATGATTCAAATGATTCGGTTCGAAGATCCGGATCTTTTCAATGATCCGATTCGAATGATCCGAATTCTTAAAAAGATCCGGACTTCCCATCACTATCCTGGAGCGGCTGCTTTGAGAGCTGCATAACGCGGCTCAATCTGACGTCCAACTTCAACAACACCATGCGTTGCGTTAGGGGCACGTTATGCGACCATAACGTCCCCTAAAACGCAACGTCTTGGTGTGAAAGTAGCCTTAGGGTTCTAAATGACAGTTTTTCTGGGCTGTAATGCTGGGCATACACGGCAGTCACGCAGGCTTATCAATAGAGCCTGATGGCTCAATTGATAATATCCGACGTGTCCGATCACCGCTGGGATCGATTCTGTGGTCGATCCCCGCGGGCGGACAATAGCGGCGAATCGAGCGGCAGATAAGCGCCAGCGGGGAAGAGCGGAAATCGATCCGGTGGCTAATCGAGCCGCCGGATCGCCTCGTGTATGCCCAGCATAAGGCACCTCTCAATGATAACTGTTGTAATGCTGGGCATAAACGGTCAGATAATTGTTATCGAGCCATTGATGGCTCGATTGATAAGATCCAACCTGTCTGATATCCCGCCGGATCGATACTGTGTTCAATACCGGGAGAGAACAATGGGAAGAAATGAGCGGCTGATTAACAGCGCCCGCGGGGACGTGCCGGCATCGAGCCGCTGGCTCGATACCGGCGCAAAAAACAACCTTGTATGCCCAGCATAAGGTTGTAAAGCTCTCTGTAGACAAGAAAGGCACATCCAAGAGCTGGGAACCAATAAGTTCAATTGTTCAAGTAAGATTTTTCTGTGTAAAAGCTGAACATAAACTGCCAACATGTACCGAAGACAGACCAAAGTTTAAGGTAGTGGCAAACTATGCCAAGACCTGACAGAGGGTGACATACAAAATATACCTAATACAGAGTTCCAGTGTCTGTGGACACTAGGGTTGTCGCGATATATCACGGTTTCAATGTACATGGTTATCATACCATGCACATTGTCAAAAAACCGTTTTTTCCACTTCCGCATTCGCCGCCCGTCACCACTCAGCGAGTCGGCTCTTAGGCGCTGGATATGACGCGCGTCCAGGGAGGACGCAGCTGCTGGAACGCACAGACTGCCTCCCGGGCTCCCACCAGCGGCGACCTATGCAAAGCACTTCTCCTGAGTCCTGGGCTGACATCATCAATGACGCTCGTTCCCGCCCAGCGTCTCTGCACTCTAAGTGAATGAAGCACTTAGGACTGAGGACTTGGCTGCTGACAAGTGAGTATTTGTCCCCTGACTCCCCTCTCCCTCCCTCTGGCTCTCCACCTAATTCTAGCTACACCTATCCCTATGCTGCGGCCACCTACCACTAGCTACACCTATCCCTGGCTACCTATGCTGCGCCACCTACCACTGGCTACCTATGCTGCGGCCACCTACCACTAGCTACACCAATCCCTGGCTACCTATGCTGCGCCACCTACCACTGGCTACAACTATCCCTGGCTACTAGTGTTGTCCGGATCATGAACGATTCGGATCTTTGATCCGAATCTCTTTTGTGAGTCGAATCATCCGAATCATTAAAATGAGTGATTCGGATCGCAAAGGGGGCAGGGCCAGGAGCAACACGCCCCTACCCTCTCAGCGGGCAGTGGGGTCCTGGAGGCAGAGCAGAGATGGATTGCTCTGATGGAGGGGAGCCAGCCTTGCAGGGACAGGTAGATGAGAGAGAGTGGACATCAGTGCCACTGCCAGATATGTGTAGAGCACACATACTGGCTATAATGTGCTGCTCATTATAGGTTGTCTGTTCCGTAGTTGTGTACATTGAACAAATTGGAAACTTTTGGCACAGCTCAGTAACTTTGTAGACAGCGTGCTGGGCTAGGACAGGGCAGGCACTGTGATAGCAGTGCAATATGATCCTCCTGCACTGCTCTAAACAGCTGCACTTCACTTCTGGGAATGCTTTGGGGAATGCTTTATTTCACTGTGCGACGTTTGCATTCAAAGTATACAGATGAACATATAGGTGAAATATATGTAAAGCATATGATTGCAGCATGTGGGTATTGTGTGCAAACAAACATTTCTGCTCCCTGCTCGTCCCTCCTCCCTTCTCTGTCCACTCCCTGCCTTCTGTCCACCATCTCTCCTCTGTGTGTCCACCCCCCTCTCCTTCTCTGTCCAACGCAGGGAAAGACCTGTCCTGCTATTCATTTCACCCCCTAATGCTTCCGTAGTAAAATGATCTGAGATTCGGATCAAAGATCTGGATCTTTTCAATGATCCGATTGGAATCATCCTGATCATTGAAAAGATCCGAACTTCCCATCTCTACTGGCTACCTATGCTGCGCCACCTACCACTGGCTACACCTATTCCTGGCTACCTATACTGCGCCTCCTACCACTGGCTACACCGATCCCTGGCTACCTATGCTGCGCCTCCTACCACTGGCTACACCGATCCCTGGCCACCTATGCTGCGCCACCTACCACTGGCTACACCTATCCCTGGCTACCTATGCTGCGCCACCTACCACTGGCTACACCTATCCCTGGCTAACCGTGCTGTGGCTACCTACCACTGGCTACACCTATCCCTGGCTACCTATGCTGCGGCCACCTACCAGTAGCTACACCTATCTCTGGCTACCTACTACGCTGAAGCCACCTACCACTGGCTACTCCTATCCCTGGCTACCTATGCTGCGGCCACCTACCACAGGCTACCTGTGCTGCGGCTACCTATGCTGTGGCCAGCTACCACTGGCTACACCTATCCCTGGCTAACCGTGCTGTGGCTACCTACCACTGGCTACACCTATCCCTGGCTACCTATGCTGCGGCCACCTACCAGTAGCTACACCTATCTCTGGCTACCTACTACGCTGAGGCCACCTACCACTGGCTACTCCTATCCCTGGCTACCTATGCTGCGTCCACCTACCACAGGCTACCCATGCTGCGGCCACCTACCACTGGCTACACCTATCCCTGGCTACCTGTGCTGCGGCCACCTACCACTGGCTACCTATGCTGTGGCCAGCTACCACTGGCTACACCTATCCCTGGCTACCTGTGCTGTGGCTACCTACCACTGGCTACCCCTATGCCTGGATACCTATGCTGCCGCCACCTATTACTGGCGGGTGGGGGCACATTATTTAATGTAGGGGGTGGGGCCCAGGTCCAAATTGTTTAATACCATATACGGTCATACCGTGGTATTTTTTTGACAGTTATCATACCGTGGAATTTCATACCGTTGCAACCCTAGAGCACACTACATCCTCTCAGAAATGTCCATTGCAATATCGCATTGGACATTCCCCTATCTGGTACAAAGACTGGCAACTAAATTCATTGAAGGAATAGAAGACTTCATCAAGAAAGATTAGACAAACTTGTTTTATTTAGCTTGGAGAAAAGAAAAAAATACATAAAAAAAAAATTAAAAAAACTGACAGCTGGATTAACATGTATGGCAAATTAGCTTTTTATCCCTAGGTATGCAAAAAAGACATGATCTACGCATAAAGGAAAGGAGATTTTACCATGTTCCGAGATGATGATGGAAACAGTTTGAGGGAATTATATCTTTGCTTTTAAAAAGGGGTTTGGATGCTTTACATAACATTGAAGGGCATCCACAGATATGACTGCTAGATGTGGGAAAAGGATACCTGGACCCACTCAAGATTTATGGGTTCAGCTTGATGGACACTTGCCTTTTGTATTAACCTAAATAACTATGTAAGAAAACACAGCAACAGACGTAGCCTAACCAACTTCAATACTTTATTGAAAAAATATTAATGTCGTTCTTAACCTTTAAATACAAAATAAGGCTACAATTCCAGGAAAGTCCTATTAAAGGGTAGGATTACAGATACGATTGATTATCTCAGTTTTATTTTGATTGCAGGTTTGCTTTAAGAAACCAAGCTGTCCTGCTCCAGTAAATATGTCACTCTCTAACCCCTTTCAACACTGTACAGCAGTCTTGATAAATGTTCCCTTCAATGCAGTACATTATAGCAGAATATGTGGCACATTTACACTGAGAGATGCATGATGGGGACATATTTATGCAGCTCTGAATCATGAATGTAACAAAATAGGTCAGATAGGATTATAGTGCAGTTAGCGCTGAAAGATACTACATTAAAACAGCAAGCAGGTAAGACTGCTGTAAACAGTCAATGTTAGGCCTGGTGCACACCAGAGGAGTTTTTCTGAGCGTTTTGCGTTTTTAAATCTGCTGCTAATGTTATCCTATGTGTCTGTGCACACTGGAGCAATGAGGTTTTGTAAAAAAAAACCATAGCATTACATTGGGAAGAGCTTTTAGAGGTTTCAAAAGCTCTTCCCAATGTAATGCTATGGGTTTTTTTTACAAAACCTCATTGCTCCAGTGTGCACGGACACATAGGATAACATTAGCAGCAGATTTAAAAACTCAAAACGCTCAGAAAAACTCCTCTGGTGTGCACCAGGCCTTACTCAGTGTTTTCAAGCCAACATGAGAGAACTACAAAAAGCAAGCTACTGGCCTGGTGCCCAAACCCTGTTTTTGCACACACACAAAAAAAAAAAAAAAAAAAAAAAGCATTTGCCGGCAATCAGAATGCAAAAGCCTAGCAAAGTCTGAAGTCTCCTTTCTGGTCCTTCATAACCCATGCTTACAGTGCGTCCTTCCCTGCTGTACCAGCGTACACTATCCTGGTGGATATCCAGCAACCTGCAAGCTGCTGGACTATATGCTCCCACTTGAATTTCAGCCTAAGAGGCAGAGCTGTGGACTCGGTACAAAAATAAACTTCTCAGTTTATGAAACCACTGACAGACTGACTCCAGGTACCCAATATTGCTCCAACGCCTTCGTCTAATTTTTATAAAGGCTATGGATTTGGTTCAAAAATCATCCAACTCCGACGTTTATTGAAACCACCGACTCCAGGTACCCAAAACTACTCCGACTCCACAGCCTAACAGAGAGGGTGTCATGAAATGCATAAGTATTTGAATGTATAGTTTTAAACTTCTACTACTACTACTACTACTACTACCTTACACTCAACTTTCACAACCATCCAGACAAATGGCACCCTCTCCAGGTGTGAGTGGATCCCCTCCAAGTCTGGAAGGGCATAGGTGAACTGGTCAGGATTGATGGGGAGATGGCTGGCACTAAGGCCGTGTTCCCACTTGAGTAAAGTAGACATTTGTCCGTTTTACAGCAATGCAAAACTGACAGGGAATGACTCCTATTTTATAGGAGCTGTTCACATTTGTCCACCTGCAATGAATTCATTGGATTACTTGCAGTAAGCGGGCCATACTTCTGTGCAGCCTGCGAAAATCCTGGACAAGCCAATGCGTCCCCATATGGCCTATGGTGGTAACACATCTGCCTCAGGCTCCAACCAGACCACAGCACACCATAGAAGCAGGCACTACACTTTCCACTCCAGCTGGCTGCACGTGATCCAGCTACAGAGGCTGCAGAGGGACTCAAGCCCAATACAGTACATTTTTTAGTTAAAACTGAGTCTGGCAGAGACCTGAGACTGAGTGGAAGGCCCAACTTCCTGCAGGACAATAACCGTAAACCTACTGCTAAAGAAACAAGAATAGCTTAAAAGGGAAACCTTTCATTGTCTTGTAACAGTATATATAAAAGAAAGAAAAAAAAACAGACTAATGCAATTGAGAATATGTCACATAACCTGAAACTCTCTGAACAATGCAACCCCTCTTACATGAAGAACCTGGTACAGTTTTGCAATGAGTTATAGACAAAAATCCTAATGGTCAGATATGCTAAGCTAATGGAAACATACCCAAAAATAGATGTTCTACTACTTTAAGCAAAAGGTGGCTCTGGGAAGTTTTGACAATGGGGCATTGCTACAGATGCACACTTCAAAGTTCTGTTTTAGGTCTTAAAGAAGAACTCCAGTGAAAATAATGTAATAAAAAAGTGCTTCATTTTTACAATAATTATGTATAAATGATTTAGTCAGTGTTTGCTCATTGTAAAATCTTTCCTCTCCCCGATTTACATTCTCACATGTATCACATGGTGACATTTTTACTGTGGGCAGGTTATGTAGCTGCTGCTAGCTGTTTTGGCCATTAGAGACAGCTGTAAGCAGCTATTTCCTGTCTGTGAACATTGTTACATTGCGGCAGTTTGCCAGGAGCACCGCGGTCCTCAGAGCTTCTTGTGGGAGGAGTTTCACCACAATATCAGTCATACAGCGCCCCCTGATGGTTTGTTTGTGAAAAGCAATATATTTCTCATGTAAAAGGGGGCATCAGCTACTGATTGGGATAAAGTTAAATTCTTGGTTGGAGTTCCTCTTTAATGTTACAATTAAATATTTCACACCTTTAAAATGACCAATACCATGAAAAATGTTACATTTAAAAAATACATACATAAAAGATGCACATTTGTCCCAGAGTATAAATGTGCTATAAATTCCTCTCTCCTGTGTTGCTGTCACTTGCAGTAAGCATTCAGTATTTGCTATATATTAAAAAAAAAAAAAAAAAAAACTCCCTGGAAAAGGATCTATAGGGGGGAAAAAAGCCAGCTGTTTTCCCATATCGCCAGCACATTATTTTGGCAGTTGGACTGAGCACCTGCCATCATTAAGCGTTTTTGAAAAACAAAAAAGAAAACCCTGAGAATCCCCTATAAGGAGATGAACTAGTCCAAAATCTGTCAGATTTTACTGATTATTATAGGTGACAGAGACATGGGAGAAATGTGATTTATTGCTCATTTTACTCTGGGACAAATGTACTGTCCATTTTATAGATAGACAAACATGTATTTTACATTTTTTCTTGATAGTGACCCGCATGCTGTGTAATTCTAATGGCACCAAACCCCCCAAAATCTCAATTTTCTTTCCAGGATGTTAAGTAATAAATGCGGACAAATCAAATGATGAATACTTTCACAAGGAACTGTATGTTAATACAGCATCACTTTTGCAAATTTTAATTCATGTCACTTCACAGTTCACACAGTTCACAATTTCAGCTTCACTGCTTTAAATAAATAAAAGAGAACTTGATAATGTTAACAAGAGCACAGTGATGCAATGATCTCAGTGCTTATAACGTCAGCCATATTGTATTTCAGAAGTTGAGGCAGTATCAGGAATTATTGTGCACATACTGCGAGGTCTCACTTCACTACCAAAGTGTTGCTTGTGCATTCAAGTTCTTGTCAAACGGATGGAAAAAAATGCACTATAGCTACTGCACAGACAACAGTGCAAAACACGTGTGCATACCCCCAAAGGATTTGCATGAGAATGTCTGGCTACCACAAATCCTGTGGCTGAAACGCTTCCAAGCATCTCTTTGGGAGCCGGCCCCAACACCTGTTTGTCAATCCCACCCTGTGATATCAAGTTTTCCCACAGATAAGCTGCTATGCACAAGCAGACCCCACAGATGATGCATTTTGCTGCTGGTGAGGAAGAGGACAGCGATTTGTTGAGTATTAGCATGCTATTCTACAATAGAATAAAAAAAAGTGTAAATGTTACTTCACATTACTGAAGAAACTCCAAGAACAAATTATTCTTCTTTTCAATAGTGTAGAAATAACGTAATACTTCTTTTGGATTTTTATTGCTGCTTCTGCCCCTACCTGGGATAAATCACACCACTTCCTGTCCTGAAAGGAAGTGGGTAACTATCTAAAGACAGAGAGAACACCACTTTTTAGTTTAGAATGTAGTGTATAGTGGTTAAAATCACTGTAAAAAGTAGTCCCTTTACACATAGATTTTCTCATTCAAGTTACAACATAAAAAAAAAATAAAAAAATCACTGATTAATATTTTAAGAATCTATTGCATAACATGTATAATCGATAAGAATTCTGATCAATTTTAGGTTAAAATCTGCCAGGATAGAACATTTCCATCACTCTGGGGTAGGGAAGGAGCAATAGCTTAACTCTGTTAATTCACCATTGACACCTCCTCCATGCGCTGCCTTCCAGCTTTGAAAACTTCCATCTTCCAGGTGTGAAGGAGGAAGTTGAGAACTGGAACGCACCATTGACCAGTGCAGAGGGGTCGAGAGGGTGAATTAAGCGCTGCGGTCCACTAGGCTTGAAATTTAAGTTCTATTGCAAATCATTACCTAGGGACAGTGATGTGTGTATGGACACCTAAGTTTATAGTATAAACTTGGAAACCCATGAACAAGAAGAGAGGGAAAGTCTCTCCAAACTCCGTTTCACACTACGTAAAATTAAGTTTTTCTCCTCCACTTGAGTATGCTTTAACAACTTATAGACCCACAAAACAAGCTGTGATCACAGTAATTGACTCACAAAGATCACATGGTCAGGAGCTGACCGAGTTATGGAGCTCAGCTGTCAGCATGAGAGCAGGATGTACTATCAATACGGACAGAAGGGGCAGCATGTGCGCGCAACCGCTGAAGTTGAAATCTACGCCCTGGCAGGTATAAGCGAATATAAACGGGGTGTATATTTCATCCACGCTTGTCGACAAGTGGTTAAATGAGAACCTGTCAGGATATAGTACATTTAGAAACTGACAGTTTAACATTTAACTGGTAGATAGTACAAGTATCCCTATCTACCTTTATTATACTCCAATTACACTTCCGGCTGACGTCATCAGGACGGTACTGCGCTGATTAAGTCGGCCGGATCACGTCACCCGCGCGGAGGAGCACAGAAGACGCCGACCCGGAACCCGACCTGGCAAGGTCAAGTTCTGCAGTGGAGAAGACCGGGAGCCTCCGGAGCTGCAGCGAGGGCCCAGGACGGCTGCTGGAGGAAGCCCCAGGTAAGTGGATCTTTTTTTTATTTGGATGTTTCCTTTAGGCTAGTTGACATGGACAGCTGACAGTGATGGGTTCACAGCATGCCAACTGCTGCTCTGTAAGGGCCTATTTCCACTAGGGTGGTGCGTCCGTTTCCAAATTGGTTGTGGCACCCATGCTTGTACCAAGTCCCACCCGATTCCCTATAGCTGTGCCATGCAGGGCTATAGGGATTTAAATGCATGGTGCAGTAAACTGAAGCATGCCGTCCGAATCAGACAGCAAGCCTATTGATGGAATAGGCAGCGTTTCCTTGGTCAAATCACATGCAGGGAAAAATTGCGAATTCCGCAGCAGTGAAAATAGGGCCGTAACTGCTGTGGATTTGTTTGCAGCTGAAAGGGGGGGGGGGGGGGTGCTGGCAGTGATATAATGCTTTCAGCCTACGAGATGGTATCTGATATTACTGGCTTTAAGGCTGAAGCCCCACTGGCTATCCAAGCCAGTCACTGTCAACGTGTATGTGCATGGTGCGCATGGATACATTACGTTAACTCCCTTGTGCAATTGGTAAGACGCGCCATCTGTCCCAGGAGAGGACGTCAGGATGTGTGCTCCTAATCCCTAGATGAGTTTGATGCAATGAATGTTTGCATGTCTGCACTATGCAGGTTACAGGGCCAGAGTTAGGACACCTATGTTTACCTGGGTACTTCTGCGCAGTATAGGTGACTAAGCATAAGAATGCATTCTTCTGTGAACTAAGACGCCGGCTTTTAACTTAGCTGTAGGGATAACAGTGGTGCCTGGATGAGTGAATCTGAGAATGCATTTGTTTGAACATTTGCATGCGAGAGTGCGAAGGGTTAATAGATTTTTGCTGTCAACATGTATGAGGACATCCGAGGTGAAAATAAACGAAGGAGAAAAACAATTGTATCTATCCTCCTCCTAAAATTGAGGTTTTTGAAAGATATCCCACACCTATTTTTTTATTTAGTTTTTTCTGTTTTATTGTCTGCTCAATGACAACTTCATTGAAGTATGCCAAAACTCAACTATGAAATGTTGGCCCTTTTTAATCGCTTTCCTGCTCCAGGAAGTAATTTACTGACAGGGAAGTATTTTATGGCTGTAATTATTGATCACTGAGGTTTATGCTATAGTCTGACCGCGTGCGACCCGGACAGAAACTGTCACTTGCATACCTGATGTTTAACTCTTTCAGGCAGAGAAAAGAAAAAAAAGGAACACAGCCTAGTTATTTGTGTGCTTGGCACTATACATACACATGTCTATCTCATCATGTCACCTGTCACCTCAGTTGTCCTTAAATGTTTGGTCTACAATTAATAGTCTATCCCTCGATTGAATTTTCTTTAACAAATGCAATAAAAAACACAAACATTAATTTGAATTTAAACAACACAGATTCACACACAAAAAAAGGAAACAACGAAACCCCATGCTATATTTATTTGTTATCAAGAGGCTATTAAGTATAAAGTAATAGCATTAGCCTAGATATAAATCAGAAAACACCATACCACTAACACGACAGCTCAGTCAGGGTGATGTAGGGCAGAGGGAAGCTCCAGGAGGATTGCTTATCTGGCTGCGTAGTACTCAGGTAGCGCACAAATCGTAAAGCTAAAATACAGCTGTGGGTAGAAGCACATGTGGAGAAATGCAGAGAGGCCTCCAGAACAGCTGAAAGGACCTGGGCATAGTGTGGGTGACCCGCAGAATTCAACCTAAATATCCGGCATTCCAGCCAAATCAGAAAAACACAGATTATCGCAGACATTCTGGTTTCTGTGTTCAGGTGTCCAATTATCTGTTTTCATCCATTTATATCTGTGTTTCAATACAATGACTGTTTTTAAACAGACACATGAAAAGAGATGGAAAACTGATTGAAATGGACACCAAACACAATCTGCAAGCAGCGGAATTGGAGTTCAGCTCCCAAATCAACCCAAACATTAGGAATGAAGCTACATGCACACAATTAGCTGAGGTTGGCTAGCAACGGCTTCTGCAGATAATCTAATGTGTGTACAGCACATTAACCAGAAAGGGGGGCGGGGGGGGGGGAGGGTTAATCCAATGCTGGGAATACAAGATGAGATTTTTCAGCAGATTTACTGTCTGATCGTTTTTCTGAGCGATTTCCATTCACTTCTATGAGAATCCGATCAGAAAAATGATTGAAAATCAGATCGGACCTGTCAGCAATTATCTATCGAACCATCTATCTGCCAAAAAAATCTCATGGTGTAATCCCAACATAAGATCAATGTGCAATTCCTCCATTAGGGAATGAGCACACTGCTGTCTTGCTGAGCTGATTTCAGCAATGAGTATCAGTGTGCATAGACTGCAATGTCTGATCAGATATTGCTGGATCCATTTTGAGCTTAACACAGAGCTGTCCCATTCAGCAAAGTTGTATAGCGCTGCAGAAGATGCTGGTGCTATATAAATGACATTTGGCCACCTATGGTGCAGAGTAAAATGTAGGCCCTCACTTCACACTCCATCTGAACTGGGTGCAGCAATGCAGCACTAATCAGAAAACTCATGCAGAAAACCGCATGCAGAAAACAGAGACAAGTGTGAATCCAGCCCAAGAACCTCTTTTTTAATAGGCTGTTTTATTGTTGTGCAATTAACGTTGCTGCAAGTGTAAGCTTTGAGTTCAAGTGTTAATACAGATTTCCATGCAATAAGGCCGCATCCCTTTGCCCCTCCCTTTCCCTCCATTTATGGTCTGTGTAGGATGGGCACAGCTACCTTTTTTGTCTATCTGTAACCTGCCTGCTCTTTTTGAGAGCCACCCCTCTCATTTCAAGTCTTTAAAAAGCTGTGTAAAGTTGTAGTCTATTTGTTCTGTACATGAAATCAAAAAGCTGCTGCAAAGTTCCTCAACAGGCACCTTAAAGGGGAAATCCCGCTACAAAAAGACTAGTTTTTGCAGCAGCTATATAAGAGGAAACCTAAAGCCTGGTACACAAATCCAGTTTTGATGGTCCAGTGTTACCGCTTCCATGTAGCATGAGAGCTTCCCTACATAATCTGTTCATAGTATTCAAAATCTGTTGCCTCACTACATGGAAGTGCGCATGTGCAGTAGTTGCGGTAGGCGGTGTACACGGCAGATGATGTGGACACGCGAGTATGAGCCGACCCCCACCGGCGAGTCACAATCATTATGGGCAGACAGCGGGATGCCGAGGAGGACTGGGCTGCAGTGAGAGACTATGGGCTGGTGCACACCGGAGCGGTTCTGGAGCATTTTTTATAACGCTTGCAGGGGGAAAACCGCTTGGCTAATGAAAGTGAATGGGATGGTGCACACCAGAGCGGGTCGTTTTTTCCACAAGCGCAAACTCGGGGGCTGCAGCATTTTTTAGATTTCTAAAGTGTTTCTGCTTCAATGTTATAGGAAAGTGGAAAACGGCTCTTTCCAGGTGGTTTTGTTACAGAAGCTGTTCAGTAACAGCTTTTACTTTAACAATATTTGTAATCTGCTACACAAAAATGCTCCAAAAAACGCTAAGCATGTTTAGAAAACGTCTCTAAACATGCCTAGAATCACTCTGAAATCTGCTTCAAAAACTTCTAGTGTTTTGCAGATCTAGAGGTTTTTGGTGTGCACTGGGCGTAAGACAGCTGCTGGGGGCTGGAAGAAGCCCCTAATGAGTAAACCAAGATTCTTGCCCCTTGCCTTGGACGTCCTTTAAAGTGTACCAGAGCTGACAGCAAAAAGATTTATACATACCTGGGGCTTCCTCCAGCCTCATATACTCAGATCGCTCACACGCCGATGTCCTCTGGCCGCAGCTTCGGTACCAGGTCCCCGCACTTCCATCAGGCGGAGCCAGTCTACGCAAGAGAAGTGCGCCCCCTGGAGAGATACGCAAAAAGCACACTTCTCTTACGTCAGACTGGCTATGACTGACATAAGTGCGGGGACCCGGTAACGAAGCTGCAGGCAGAGGACGGCGGCGTGGGAGCGATCTAAGCGTATGGGGCTGGAGGAAGCCCCAGGTATGTATCAATCTTTTTGCTTTCGTCAGCTCTGAGTCCCTTTAAGCCTGGTAAACACCTTCCTCTTTGATTAGCCAATCACTGACCACGTTACCACCTCCATGTAGCTTGCCTACACAATGTATTTGTATTATTTAAAATAGAGGCGGTAAAATTGTTCAGTCATCATAATTGAAAGTGTATAGCAGGCTTTAAGAACTGGATCAGACCAACACCATTAATTTGTTTTTAAATTGACTGTGGGCTATAGTATTTCTTGGATATTTTTTTTTTTTTTCGTAATCAATGAACCCTTTTTCTATTTAGCCATGCATTAGCAAAATTATAGTTTTTATTTAAAGAAAGGCAGGTTTAGCATTCAGGTTCCAAGTACATTAAGATTTACACCTTTACAACGGTGTTCTAATGTAATCTATTTTTAAATATTCATAATGCTTCAGAATTACATTGTTGCAAGTTACCAGTTTTGAATATTGAGTGCCATCACTAGATGCCACCTGACTTATGAAGGTGAGAAATAAAATGACACATATGTGAATTTTCATGTTTAGAACCATATGAATAAGGTACAAATTCTAAAATGACGTGTGCATATTTATGTCTGGTGTGACAACCATGGAGGTATATATAGGAGTGGAGTGGGGGGAGGTTATTGTGTAGATGCTTTATATAGATGCCTTACATAAAGCATTTACACAATACTTTTGATTTAAACAAACACAGGATAAAATAAAATAGAATTTCATTCAGTTTTTACTACCGATTGTCCTTTCTCCCTAGAGATGTTCAGGAATGGAAAGGAATCTCTCCAAAACTCCCCGGTGTCTGAAAGCCACCAAGGGTCTGATTCACCACCCCAAGAAGTAAGCTTCAAAAGCTCAGGAGGCTCCCCCTTTCCACAGAGCAGAACAGGCTCCTCAGGAGCATACTTGTACAGGAGCATAGATACAGAAAGTGGGGTTGGAAATTTGGGCACGGGGAGAAGCAAAAAAACAACAACAACAAAAAAAAAAACTAAAACAGTATGCCCTGCTTCTGCAAAAGTCCCAGCAGCGTTAATTACTATTCCCCCTCCAGGTCACCATGGACTCGGGGGGAAGGAGATGCAATTCAGCTGGCCGCCAAATTGCACGATTTTTCTCGTAATTTGGACTGTGCCTTTTGCCGGCATCCAAGTTACCCTTTGAGCATCGCTGCAGCCACAATTCACTGTCCAGTGCCCTTTTTGCCTGCCTCGTGTACAGGGACCTGTCACCCAAACGGATCACAAACAATTTGAGACCATTGATTTATTCTCTCTTTGCAGCTAAGCTCAGGTGAAAGGTTAAGCAAAGAATTGAAAATATGCACAAGTGTGTAAATATCCTGGGGTTAGGTTCGCACTCGGTGCTTTGTCCACAATCGAGATTTGCAGGCAAAATCTCGCGATTCGCACTTGTGATTCCAGTTCAATAGAACGATAATCACTGCGCAATCACCCCCGAACCGCTGCATGCAGTGCGTTTGCGATCAAAATAACCAGGGCTGTGGAGTCGGAGTTGGAGTCGAGGAGTCGGGGCAATTTTGGGCACCCGGAGTTGGAGTCGTGGTTTCAGAAACTGAGGAGGAGTCGGGAGTCGGAGTCGCATGATTTTTGTACAAAATCCACAGCCCTGTTAAGTATTAAAGAATTCCCACCACGACACCGCGCTCACAGCTTCAGTATATTCTTATTCCATAGTTGTCACATATAGCGTGGCCGCCAAGTCACAGACAGCTATACACATCTAGTACTAATACCAGATGTCACAGTGCTCCTCCTGCTATCCAGATATCCCAAACACCAGTACACGTGGACTCTCACCTATTTAAAATTGCCATCCACATTATAAGACAGCAAGTTCGCTTATTGTGTCACATCAGCAATCGTCTCCCAGCAGATGGATCCACATCAGAGCAGATAATCCATATCACCTATCAAACTGAAGAGCCTCTCATAGCGTAAAAACGTACTTTTATTTAAAGTGTTAAAACGAAGTGCACTCACATGATCCAAAGTTTAACAAGCACAAAATCAATGTCCTCCACGCCAGATCTCTCCTCGCCTGTAGCTCCGCCCTACGCGTTTCGTGCATGCGCACTCATCAGGGGCTGGAGGCGTGTAACAAGCCGGCGTGTTATATCGTCTCCTAAATCTTATTCTGCTCCAATCAGCATATCTGCCCATCCCCAAGATGGCCGCTGGCAAACTTCCGCCCTCATCCCACGTATGCGCAATAGCGCTAAGGGCCTTATCCTATCCTATACCTCTATGCCACATCAGACTGGTCGGGGCTTCTAGCCGCCAACTGCGGCCAGCCCACCGCACGCTCATGGCATTGCGGATCCGTACATTCAGACGGCGGACTCCGTCATTGTGATGACGTGGCCCCCTCCACCAGCATCATATCATGGCATATGTGTTATACGCCCACCAGCAGGCTCACCTAACTGATTGGTCGCCTTAATTCCAAACTGATTGGCTGGAAAGAAAGAAAGAAAGAAAGAAAGGGGTTTCTTACACTACCATATTCAATATTTCATGCAGCAGAGTTAAATCTACATACGGCACTCCTCAAACCCCCGGTGAGCTATCCATATCATTACCCCGTAGCATTTCTCCATGGTTACAAACAATAGACATACAGGGTATCACTTACAGTATTAGCATCATTGTAGTCAGCCCCCACAGTATATCATATTAACATCAGCAGAAACAATACTTACAGCCATACACTTACAAATAACTGTTGCAGTACTTGAGTCAATCGGTACGTATATTGGGCACAACCCCACCTACTCATTATCCTCCAAGCATGCACAAAACGCCAACCCCACCCAAACCTCAATCTCCAGATAATATCCATCCCAATAACATCAGAATGTTAAGTATTAGACTAAGGAGTCGGAGTCTGAGCAATTTTGGGTACCCGGAGTAGGAGTCAGTGGTTTCAGAAACTGAGGAGTCAGAGTTGGAAGATTTTTGTACCGACTCCACAGCCCTGGAAATAACCACTGCAGTGTGAATGTATCCATAGGGATACAATAGTAGTAGCTCTTTGGCTGAAAAATCGCCCCAGTGTGAACTAGCACTGAGTGTCTGGTGAAGGCAGGAGGCTGGAGAAAGGACAATTTCGTCACTCCCTTTTTCCCCAGGCATAGCAATAGAACGGGTCTCTAACCTGGAGGCTAGTCTATGTTGGGGGTTAAGGTAAGTCAGAGTCAGATATGTTTCTACCAAATGCAGTGTTCTCCCCATTCTCTTTTAGGCGGGTGCTCCACCCGGCTAATTTTGGTAGGCACCCCGGCTGTCAGCTCGCCTCCTCATCCTCCTCCTATGCTGTAAGCAGAGTTGCACCGACCCTGCACTCCCCCCTTGAACCCACCCGGCTACTTTTCCATGCCACCCATGTGTCCATACTGTGCATGCGTGAGTCGGAGCAGTGCTTTTCAGCGCTGCTAGATTTGGGCGCAGCCGGCGCCTCCATAGACTTCAATAGGAATCATTCCTATTGAAGCGCTCAGTGAGTAACGTCGGGGCCGTCAGAAGACGTAGCCGACGTTGCTTAAAAACATAATAATTCGGCCTCCAGCAATCGCTGGAAGCCGAATTATTTCATTCCCCCACTATCCATGGCGGCCTGGAGGGGGAATAGTAATTAAATCGGCCCGGACTTGTGCAGAAGCAGGATCAGCTATATACCGCTGTATCTTGCGCCCAAGTCTACCGGCGCCGATTTCAAATGTACTCTGCGTGAGTAGAGTTCACGCAAGCACAGTATTACTAAGGTGCTCATTCACACCTTTTTTTCCACTGTTCATGAGAACCTACATTTTCCTGGCCTGTGTGCCGATACTGCCAAATGTGCACCATGGGCACGCTCATACTGAAGACGCTGATGGACCCAGTGTTAAGACAGTACGGTCTACATGGATACAAGAAGACTCCGGACTACCCAGTGGCTTCCCCCTAACAAAGTAGCTTTTTATAGCTTCAGGACTGCTTTAACCAGATCTCACCTTCTGTGAAGTTAATGCAGTCAGGATCCTGAAATACAACTGGCCACCACTTCAGGAATAGCAAGTTCAAACATAACCGTACCTTTACTTACATAGCAGATCTCCATTGCATTGTATACAACCTTTACACAACTCTGAACAGCCCTTCACAGACTGCAGAGAAAATGACATTATGTGTAAATCTACCCATCACACCTTTACAACATTCTTCATCATCACTGCAATCTTAGCTAAGCAACACTTAGTAACACTGAATCACAAAACAAGTGAAAATAGCACCCACATACGCTATATCATGAATTTATGCCTGCTATAAGCAGATTGCAAGTAAACAGTTAAGTTAGAATAGTATTTGATCTGCAAGACAAATCTTTATCTTCAATGATACTCCATACGCAGTCTAAAATGATCCACTCAGTCTAGTGAGTAAACACGGATGTGCACACCAACATTGGTGGCAATCTGCTGTTGATTAAGCCTCATACACAGGTACAAGGCATGTCGCCTAAAACGATCGAGTCCCAATCCCTGCCAGGAGACATTGTAAGGCTGAGGCTGTACAGACACGTTCCTAGCTTGCAGGCTACCTATGCGTTCTTTTGTGATGCACGGGGAACAGAGGAAAACAATGCTCTCGGCAGGCATCCAGCCGAAGCAGTCGGACCACTGTACACGCTCGCTTCTTGGCAGAGGAGTTAGTTATTGGCCTCCTCTAACTAGTTTTCTGTAGCGCGTGTATGAGACTTCAGTGTACTGGTTAAAAATAAGACCAGGTAAGTTTAACTTACCTGGGGCTGCTACCAGCCCCCTGCAGACGTCCTGTGCCTGCGCCGTCACTCACCGATCCTCCTGTCCCCCGCCGCGGCTAAGTTTTGATTTCCCCCGACTGGCCAGTTGATGGCCATTACACGCATCCTTGCTCCCGCCGCCAAAATTCAATCACAGAAGGTGTGAACTAGCCCTAAGTGGCTGGAGCTCCTCTTAAGATGCATACTCACCTAACGACCCAGAAAGATGGATCACACTTCCCCAGACGATGAGCGTTCCCCGATCCAGCTTTCTGCCAGTGGGTACACATGACATAACGCAACGGCACACAATGGGCGCAAACAAGCATTTAAACGGTCATGGCACTTTGCACAGGAGTCTCAAGGGAACGAAGCGGAAATGTATCGCTGTCTAACATTGTTCGTGTAATGGCACCCCTGTACCAATGACGCAAGATCGCGGAAGCAATCACTTGCCGGAAAAAAAAAAAAAAAAAATCACATAGAGGGTACAGGCCTTTATCCATGTGCTTTGAGTCCCACCGGAGACGGGCACTTTTAAAAGTTATATAAAAAGACTCGACTATGAAAGATTTTGTGCAACAAAAAATTCAACTAAACACTGAAGTATAATGCAGGCTGCCACTGGTGATCCCCTTAAAATTTCTCTTAGCATAGTTTTTATATAGTATCTGTATTTGTTCATCCATAGCTAGTCACATGACATTCCACAAAACTGCTGCCAGGTTCACTGCATCCAAACTCCCATGCCCTTTAATAAAGTCCTTCTGTAGCAAAGGCAACCAGATAGCAGCCATACCACATTTCCTGGCACAGTTTTTAAGATTACCATAGATTTGAGCGACTACAAATCCACAGCAGCGTTGATAAAGAAATAACAAAGACACAAAACAACACACAGTGATACCATAAAATCACAGCTACCGCCTTCCTAACTTTTCAATTTTTTCTCTGAATAATTTTAACTGACCAAGACCCTAAATTGTCCTTTTTTACTCCTAGATAGCAACAATAGTCCTGTCTAGGAGAACTCATGGAGAAGAAGGTGATTTGTTTGATCTTCAGATAGATTTACTGTGATCACATCCTGCTTTAGCACATGATCATGACTAGCAAATCAGAGATTTACATATCGGTCACCTGACCAAACTGATCACATGCTTCTCCATGAGTTCTAGACATGACCATCACTAATCCTAGACTGGACAAACTAGCCTCTGAATTACATATTTGTTCATTCGGGATGGATGGTCAATGATAAATCCACGTTGATGCAAATTTATGAGGATTTCAAAAGGACCAGTCAAATGCAGCAGCATCCGATTGGTTCTTTCCAAGCTGCATACATCTGCAAAAAACTAGGATAAAATCTGCATCAATTCAGAATCCTTATCTCATTGACCATCCCTATAGTTCATATCTCTGTCAAATACAAAGTGGGCAAAATTGAACAATGGGACCAAGTTTCCGGCCAACCTCAATGTCTAGAGGCCACCTCCCTCTCTTATAATGTTTCCTGGCGTCTAGTGCCCCCACCCCAGTTACAGTTTCCTGGAGTCTAGTTCTGTACCCCCTACCCTACCTTCATGGTTTCCCTGGTGATCAAGGGCTCCACCTCCAATATAGCTTCACCGGTGGTCTAGAGTTGGCCAAACATACTGCAAAGTGGGGAAACCTCTTGCAGGCCAAATTCGAGGGCTCTGAGGGCCACGGAGTTTGACATGTATGCTCAATAACAACCACCTGATTAAACAGCAATGAGGCAAATGTACTGCTTATTGATTCATGTGAAAGTTTATTTGGGGGCTGCCAGCGCCGGATCCCGGAGGGTTAAGAGGACAGGGGAAGGCTCAGAATCCTGAGGCAAGTACCCCAAGGGCTGTTTTTTTTTTTTTTTGTTTCAGATTCACTTTAAAGTATAAAACTATGAATGGCCTCATGTAAAAAGGATGCCTGTATGTACATTAGGCCCTGTGGGGTGTTTGAATTCATATTCTGCCCTTCTAGAGTGGAGAAATTGTAGAGGTGGATTTGGGTTGGATCTTGACTGAGGGAATTACTCCAAAAAAAAAAAAAAAAAAAAAAAAAAAAATAGGGCTTCACTTACGTCAGACTGGCTCCGACTGACGGAAGTGTGGGGACCCGGTATAGATGCTGCGAGAAGGCTGAGGACGGCGGCGTGGAAGCGATCCGTGCGCATGGGGCTGGAGGACGCCCCAGGTATGTATAAAACATTTTATTCATAAAAGCTCTGGTACACTTTAAGTAGTCCTTGAGCAAGGCTTCCTAACACCGCTCTTGTTCTAAATCTTGGATTACCAACAGCTCCAATAATGAGCATGCATTTCATTTATGAGCCAGAATTCAAATCCCTCCAGAACATCATGGAAATGGTCAATTCAGATCTAGTGGTGGACTGGCACCACTGTCTTCATTACAAATAAGCAAATCCTATTGTTTAAATGATAAAAAGCTCCATTTAATAAGCCCACATTATGAATGCATAGAATGATCAGCATATATATTCATTAACGACAAGGTAGTCATACCCAGTGATGGCATACACAGGCCCATATGCAATTCACTTTTTCACTTTCTCACCTTCTCATAAAATGCTTTTAAAACCACCAGCAAGCAAGAAAATACTCAAAATAATTTTGATACTGTAATACTTAATTTTTTTAAACCAACTTTTGGGTAGATTTTTGAGTGTATATAAAAATGATCTCCTAGGAAATAACTCATGAGAAAAAGTTATTAGGTCCCCCACACCTAACAGCACGTATAAGTGCAGGTTTCGTTTCATCCAACCAGATGGCATGAAGTATTCACATCAAAACGTTGCTGCCCTGCCATGGTTGAACATACATGCAGATCATTCCATGTATTCGCTTTTGGGGCTATAACATGGAACTCGCAATGTTTCGTATGCTTTCAAATGTAGTATAATTTCTTAAAGAATGAACAGTGGTGCTGATCTCTGATTCCAGTGAACTGACACTACACTTACTCTACCTTCACTGGGCTGAGTACTAACTTGGCTTGTCAACGCTACTACTTCAGACTCTGGCATATATTCACCTCTGTCTGACGCCAGCCCTCCTGTTTCTGCAGCGGTCAGCAGTGGATCTATTAAGCCAAAAGAAAACTGAGGAACACCAAATGACCCTTTGGGATGACAAGTTTCACAGGAGCTCAGATACACCTGCTGCTGTTGACTAACGGATCTACAACATAAAATTACTATCTTCTTCAGCTGCTGCCACCTGCTGACCACTATCCAGCATCCTCCAGCTTCGGTTTCTCTGACACCAGATCATCAAAGCGGCTCAGAAAGAAAAAGAGTGTTGCAATCTCATTAGTAAAAAAGGAGGCAGGGGCTGTTCATACTCCTTCTGCATGAACAGGGAAAACTGCCGTATTGCAATACAATGCAGGTGGCCATGAGATTTACAGAAACCCACAGCACCTATTGCAATGCTGACCCCATTTCATTACATTGAATGGGACAGTGCTGCATTGCACACAGACATTCATGTCACAGTGCACTGTCAGAATGCACAGCACATAAGCGTGTCACCAGAATGTCATAAGTACTGTCTGATGTCACTACACATCACACATTGAGACCCATTGCTGAAATCAGCTCAGGGTACCAGGGCCCTCCAAAATGGAACCATCCAATAGTGTGACAATCATCTATTAGCCAAACACACCCCAAACAAGGAGGAGCTAATACAATCACACAGAATTCACAGGTTACTGTTATACAGTTACTTAAAGTGGACCGAAATTAAAACTACAAGATTTCAGAAATAAAATCTATTTTCAAATTAGAATGATAAATAGCACCCTTTTTTCAGATGCATGATGACAAATATATTTTACATTTATTGGAGGAACCCCTCCCTTCCTTTCATATTGCCGGTATTTTTCCGGCAAACTGGTGGAGGAGATAAAAAACTAAAAACACAGGCTGCTACTGATGATGTCACAGGGGAGGTGATCTCAGCTTGTGTGAGATTTCACATACACGACGCCCCTGTGAGGGAGGGTAGCTGATGACAAACACACCCATGATCTAAAACCTCCTACTAAGCTCAGAAGTAATGGCTGCCACCTGTATAACCCTAGTTATGGAAAGAGGAGGGTGAAAAGCATGCACTGAAATGCTCATAGGCTTCAAGGAGTGTTTATTTATCTTTGTATGTGTCAGAGTGGTGCAACTAAATATTTTGAATAAAAAAAAAAGGTTTGGTTTGGGTCCGCTTTAAAGGGAAGGTTCAGGGAAACCTTTAAAAAAATAAAACTCCATATCCACTTAGAATAGTATACAGTAGTGCTGCGCTCAACAGACAACAGTGTCCCTTTGCATTAAATTCAACAGTCTTTAGTGTTCTCCAGTTTTCACACATATCACTTCACCATCTGCAACAAAACAACAGTCCAGTCTGAAGTGTGTATATGACTCCTTCTCCAACTGCAAGCAATACAATGCGCTCACCAGATCTCGTGGCTGATTCGTTATAGTCAGCAGTAATCATATGTAGTGCTTCTGTACCTCCTGGCTTCCCAGATTTCAGCAGTAAGATACTCGGACATAAACAGAAAAAACAAACATAGCGTAATCCTGTATGTGATCAGAACACCGTGATTTCCACTGCACACTGTGTCAAAACACCTCCACCACACTGTGCAGTAATCTCCCCCTGTATAACAATCTGCTCACCAGATAGCTTGGCTGATCACATGGAACCAGCAATCACGTTTTGCAATGATGTTCAGTAGTTACTCCAGCTCCTTGTCCCTTAAAGACTCAAATACAGAGTGGCCATAGCGTAATAACGTTTATTCAAGTTTAAAACACATAAAAGGTGCACTCACATTCCATTCATAAAATTGCGCATGTAAAATCCCTGGACGTCCTAATAGCCGCTGCTGATAATTTCCGCGTCTCTCACACCACGACCGAGGTCGGCTGCCAGGTCGGGCTCTTCTGCGCTCCAAGGACGGGCTCTTCTGAGTCCCACGCGGGCGCGCTAACGTCATCGGACGTCCTCCGGGCTTTACTGCGCAGGTGCAGAACTACTGCGCCTGCGCAGTACAGCCCGGAGGACGTCCGATGACGTCAGCACGCCCGCGTGGGACGCAGAAGAGCCCGTCCTTGGAGCGCAGAAGAGCCCGACCTGGCAGCCGGCCTGGCCAGGTCGGGTCGGCCACCGAAGACGACCGGAAGCCTCTGGAGCGGCGGCGAGGGCACCTCCTGCCTGCCACGGGCTGGAGGAAGCCCCAGGTAAGTGGATATGGATTTTTATTTTTTTAAAGGTTACCCTGAACCTTCCCTTTAAAGCAAACTATAGCATGGTTGTGAACTAGAAGAGGGTCCTACCTAGCAAGTGGAGGTAAGGTCAGAGACAAGGGAAGCCTCTGAGCCATCCAAATACCACCCTCTACATCAGCGAGCATTTAACTATATATTTGAAAGTCACAGGTTCACATTAAACATTTGCAATAATAAAATCAGTTTAATACCAGGAGAATAATAAAAAAAAATTAAAAAAAAAAAAAAGGGAGAGGTTATACTTTTGAAGGTTTAAAAGAAAAAAAACACAAACAGCACACTCCCACAGCACAGGTAGAACTAACATCAACCAATAAGCAGGATGCTTTTATCCAAATAAGCAGGGGGAGGGGAGGAGGGAAATTGCATGAACCAGGAAGCAAGGGCTGCTTGAAATTACAGCTGGTGTCTAACGCTAGAGTGTTTCTGTAATAGAATCAACTCATGAAATGTTACTAATGGCTGTCAGACTGACTCCTGAATTCCATAATTTATCCATCACTGAACAGGACAAGGAATAAGTGTACATCAACTCCACTATAGACACCACAACGCAGAAATCTGCTCACCTCACACAAGATTTGTATGGAGACCTACATGTTATCAGGCCCCATGTAGCTGCGCACCAATGTACTACTCACTGTCCACATTGCAGCAGAATGTGTGCTAGCCACTGGCTGGGCATTCAAGCTGGTTTCTTAGTACTAAAGCGGAACACTTCAAGGGAACCTAAAGCTAGACGTATATAGAGGCTGCCATATTCATTTCCTTTTAAACAACAACAGTTGCCTGGCAGCACTGCTAATATATTTGGCTGCAGTAGTGTCCAAATCACACCAGAAACAAACCTGCAGACAATTCTCGTCACATCTAAAGAAAAAAAAAAGTCAGAAACACCAGATTTGCTGCATGCCTGTTCAGGGTTTATGGCAGAAAGTATTAGAGGCAAAGGTTCAGCAGGACAGCCCAGCAACTGGTATTGCTTAAAAGCAGGGCTGTGGAGTCGGAGTCGTGGAGTTGGAGCAATTTTGGGTGCCTGGAGTCGGAGTCGGGAAAAAATGCACCGACTCCGACTCCTAATGAATTTGTAACTGTAATTAAAATAGAAAATATGATAAAATGTTCTATTTCTCAGATAATAGTCATTAAAAATAATGTATATATACAGTAATAGCTGTGCTCAGTCCACAAAAATGAAATAAACCAATCAAAATTAGTTACTTGTGCTGCTTCAATAAAGCAGTCCCCGTATTTTTAAAGTCAGATATACACATCTGATTGTGACTGTATATATGAGGTGTACACAGGAATCTCAATATATATATATATATATATATATATATATATATATATATATATGTTACGGCCAGAACCCGAAGTATGGCCACTTCTAGTTCTGGCCGGCCACTTCGGGTTCTGGCCGGCCAATTTGCGAAGTGGCCGCTGCGCTGCGGCCAATGTTAGAAATGGATTGTTTACTCTGATATTAATGTATCTTCTGGCCGCAGCGCAGCGGCCAAACGTATTAATTTGTTGCAATTAAGCCGGCGGCAATGTAACAATTCAAGCCGCCGGCTTTTTATCTGCCTCTCTCTCCTTCTCCCCCCCCCCGCCTCTCTCGCTCTCCTATGGGCAGCCGGCGGGGACACGAGTGTCCCCCCGGAGTCGTTCGTCGCGGCAGGGAAGCCTGCCGTTCTTGCAGAGCGGGTGCTGGCAGAAGCAATGTCTGCAGCCTCCCCGCTCTGCTGCGACGAACGACTCTGGGGGACTCGCGGCTTGAATTGTTACATTGCCGCCGGCTTAATTGCAACAAATTAACTAAGTGGTTCTACGTTTGGCCGCTGCGCTGTGGTCAGAAGATACAATAATATCAGAGTAAACAATCCATTTCTAACATTGGCCGCAGCGCAGCGGCCACTTCGCAAATTGGCCGGCCAGAACCCGAAGTGGCCGGCCAGAACTAGAAGTGGCCATACTTCGGGTTCTGGCCGTAACATATACACTAAATAACATCTATGCTGTAAGAATAAAGCCTGATGTGGAGCTGTGTCACTAATAGAGATGGTCAATGAGATGGAAATAATTCTGCGTTGATGCTGGTTTATGCAAATGTATGCACTCTCTTTGCTCATGAAATCAAATAATTGGATATGTTAAAATTTGGTTTGGTGACTACAAATTAAAGGGTACCTGAGACGGATGAAAAGAAAAGTGTTAGGGCCCATTTCTACTATCGCGAATTCGCATGCGTTTTTCGCATGCAAATTCGCATAGCAATACAAGTGAATGGGACTGTTTCCACTTGTCAGGATTCCTTTGCGTTTTTCTGTGCAGAAAAAATTCGCATGGCAGAGCCATCAGAATTTGCATACCGCTATGCGAATCGCATACAATGTATTTAATAGGAAATTCGCATGAGGTTTGGGTATGCGAATTTTCATGCGAATTCGCATGAAAATTCGCATAGAAACGATGGAAAAGCACACCAGCACTGCCATGGTTAAATTCCCATACATCGTCATCCATGCGAATTTTTATGCGAATTCGCATGAAAATTCGCATAGACCCGCATGCGAAATTCGCATCCGTATGCAAATTTTCACCGTGGCGATTCGCACCGCACAAGTGGAAATGCAGCCTTATACATACCTGGGGATTCTTCCAGCCCCCTTCAGGCTAATCAGTCCCTCGCTGTCCACCTCCACCAACTAGATCTTCTGCTAGGAGTCCTGGTAATTCAGCCAGTCAGCACAGTCTGGCTACGTGCTGGTTCCACAGCCAGGAGCATTCTGCACCTGTGCAATAGTGCTGCGCAGGTGTAGTACGTTCCCGGCGGCGGAGTGTGTGTATGCGCACTACACCAGACTGGCTCAAGTACCTGGACTCATAGCAGAAGATCCAGGTGGCGGAGGACGACAGCGAGGGACTGATTAGCCTGAAGGGGGCTGGAGGAAGCCCCAGGTATGTATAAAACTTTCATCTGTGTCAGGTTTACTTTGTTACACAGTAGTACTATACTCTACATATGCACTCCCCACAGAGCTGCAGGGAATCCACTGAGAATGTTGTGCACATTGAACAGAGAGGTGTTATCTGTCACCCATAAACCTTGTTCAGATTGTGCATGAAGAATGTGTAATAGAGGAAGAATCTCCTTATTCCCCTGCAGAGTACCTGCACATCACTCTTACATGTACACACAGTTACATTGCCTAGGGCCTGATAGATGTTCTTTGTTCCGGTCTGTACCTTTTACAAGTACTCTTACCAAGGACTAGTTTTAGTCTAAAGGGAATAAATATAGTAGTCTACATATCCTTCTCACTTCAGTTGTCTTGTAAAATTCCTAAGCGTCGGCAGTTAAGAGACGAATTTCACGTTACATACTGTTAATCAACAAAATTGTAATATGCAAATTAGAGGAGTCGAAGTCGAGAAGTCGGTGGAATCCTAAACTGAGGAGTCGGAGTCCGTGGATTTTTGGACCGACTCCACAGCCCTGCTTAAAAGGAAATACAAATGGCAGCCTCCATTTCCCTCTCACTTCAGGTTCCCTTTAACTGTTGCCATGGCTACAAAGAAGCATGTCAGGAAAGTCAAAACTTACTACAGACTAAACTGGAAAAGTAGTTTTAGCACATCTCCAGCTCAGGCAAAGTTTTCTTATGCATTTAACAGCATGTAGTTGTAAGTAAATTTGGGATAGTGAGATAACTACATCTATAAAAATACTTCCAAATAGGACAACACTACAATACCATTGAGTGGTCCAAAATCAAAGTGCTAATGAGGGTACATAGAGACAAACTGATAAATAATACAATTAGGCACATAATATAGAATTGTAGGTAGAAAAAAAACTAAGTTTTGTAAAAGCAATACATTTTAATAACTGATAAAGTTAAATTATATAAAAACTTTCAGAGATCTAGTCCCCTTCTTCAGGCATACCAGTATTTCCAAATGTTAGCTGAAGTAAAAAAAACTCTGTATGCAGGTATTATTTATAATCATCATTATTACGGATTTATAAAGCGCCAGCATATTCCGTGGCACTGTACAAAGTAGGAAAAACAAACAAGGGGTGCATAATGATACAGACAATGATATACATCAAATATGGAACACTGGTACAAAATACTGAACTGGTGGTTACAATGTAATAAGTTAAATAATTTAATGTAAATAAGGTAAACAGTAAATATGAACATGACAGTTGTGCTGGTTACTATTTAGCAGTTAGAGGTCAGGTGATCAGTAGGCTGGAGCCAGTGAACTCATGCAAGTATATATGAAGTACAGCAGGTTTCTGAAGATCATGAAGTTAAGTCAATCATAATATATGACCCTTCAGCCTCTTCTCCAATGCTTCCAGTCCCTCCAACTGCTGCAGGGGGCAGGATAGAAGTATTAGTAAAGTAATGGGCCAGGCTGCTCCTGCAAGATATTGGCTACAATGCATACACAATGTAAAAGAAGCCAAAGAGGAGGAGGACACCAATTATACACCTAAAGGGAGAAAGCAGCACTAAACGCACTCTGGTCAAGAAGCAAACAATCCAAATCTGCTGAGCTGTTACTGTAGGCATCACCACTCCTAGATTATATAGCCAAGTTGTTCAAAGGAGTTCAAATTCCTAGAAAAATGAACATTGCTAACAGGATAAGCAACTGTATGAAACGATGCAACAACTGACACCAATCGGAAGCCAACCTCATTATTTCCCAACACACGGGCTTGCAAAGAACCAAGGAGGGAGGAGGGGGGGCACGCACAAACAAACGCCATAGAAAAAAGGTACCACCACACACCACTACTCCCAGATGCTTGCCACTGTCGTACCAAAAAGGTTTTACAATCTAAATACCAGGTTTTTGCTGCAGGTTCTAATGGCATCACATATCAGGCATCCAACACATCTATAAAAAAGAGATTATAATCTACACCTGCTGGATCAGGAAGCCGGAGTTTTGGCTGCTTTACACTATATTATTACTGTACCATATATTAGTCTGCACTACACTGGCTATTTTCTTCTGTGGTTCCACTTTAGAATGATCCTGGCTCAAGTAAAAACTACAAGCTAGCCAATGAAATAAACAGTCATCCAGTTAAAGGATAAGGTATATCGCCATCAATATACATATATGAAACATAGGTTATTGATGGAAGCTCATAATGGCTCTCCCTTTGCTTCTCCTGTTTCCTCTGAAAGTTCTTTTTATTTCTCCTCCCTTTCCTTATTTCTACTTAGTGCTCACTGTAATTTGTTTTTTCCTCTCTTTTAATACACGGCTCTTACGCTTATTACCTGTCACACTTCTCTCTTTTAAAAAGGGACCTGAACAGTGAGTAAAACAAAAACACAAATCTGGACTTACCTGGAGCTTCCTCCAGCCCCCGTAGCCTGCCGAGTCCCTCAGCATCCTCTGGGTCCCCTCCATGGTCCCACTGGCAGCTCCGGTAGCTGCACGACTTTGGCCAAAGTCGCACATTCGCGGCCCGTCAGCGCAACCGTAGCGATAGTGCACCCATCGCTGTAAGGTTCCTGCCCATGCACCGTTCAGTCTTCCAAGTACCATACTTACATGTGCAGGACACTTGCAGCAATGGGATCGCGCCAGGACGTGCATGCGCGGCTTTGGCAGAAGTCACAAACATACCGGAGCCGCCAGCAGGACCACAGAGGGACCCAGAAGACACTATAAGGGGCTGGAAGAAGCCCCAGGTGAGTCCAGATTTGTTCACTGTTTGGGGGGGGGGGTCCCGATAAAAATTGAAAACTAAGATGTTACTGTATTTTTCGGAATATAGGACATTCTGGAATATAAGAGGCACCCAAAAAAAATACAACAATACTAAACCTAGGTATGTCTACAGTTCAGGGGCGTCTTATGGACAGTTTCCCCTCCCCAAACTGTCTCTAAGCTACAAAAATCAGCTACACTAATCGCTGCTGCCCCTACCAGTTACACTATACATTACGCTAAGCCCTTGTGGCCCTCCTAACTAAGCTGCACTGCACTAACAAAGGATACCACAGCTGAAAGACTTGTCAAAACTGTAGTGGGTAGTGCGCAATAATCACTCACCGTACCGCCTTTTCAACTCCGTCCCCCACCGCTCTTCTCCGGTTAGTCCCATTCTCCTGGGCGACTCTAAAACCGGACATACTGCGCCCTATGTCACAGGAGTGAGTGATGTAGTGATGTCTCCTGTCCTGTGACATCACTACGTGGCCACAGGAGATGGGCGGTGCAGTATGTCGAGGTTTGGATTTGCCAAAGTCGCCCAGGAGAACGGGACCAACCGGAGAAGAGCGGTGGAGGATGGAGGTGAAAGGGAGGCACGGTGAGAATTTGATTATGCCCCTCTACCCAGTACAGCTTCAGTTTTTACCAGAGCCTTTCAGCTCCTACTCATCTAGTGCCATGTATCTCTCCCACCTCGCTCTGGTCTGGCTTTTCCAATTGTTCCTTTTCCTCCAGCATCTTCCAATATAGCTGTACACAGCAGCTGCTTGCCGCTGTACAGCTCCGGGTCCTCCGCTCCGCGTGGCCTCCGTACTTCCGCATTGGTGCCATTACTGTAACACCAGCGGTGTACATGCGCCAGGGGTATACTTGATGGTGCATAACAATTCCAACCTCTTGAGAGCTGCCATTGTTATTGTTCACTTCACCTGTATCATTGTTGTGGCTGATTGGTGTACATTTATATAGACAAATAACTAACTATCAGGTGAAAACCAGATGCCCTCAACATGCAACAGAAAAAGCACATGTACAAGTATACATTAGCAGATGTATGCTGAAGCATTTTCTTGATGCATGTGAACTGCATTAGAGAAAGCCATCCTCTTTCATGTGTCACTCATAACTTGTGTGTGCAAGTTTGTAACAAGCATTATTTTATGTACAATACTGCATAATATGGTCCTTTAGATTAAAAAAAAAAAAAAAAATTGTAAGTCTATGAAGCAATTTATTTTGATGAAATTGTGACATTGTACACATGCATTCAAAGGAATGTTATGAAGATAAAGGCCGCACAAATTACAAAACTAACCCAGGTTCTACATTAGTGTACTGAACATGAAACACTTCAGCAATGTACCATGCACTGTCACAGGTGGAGATCACATTGTGTCATGTACATACTCAAGCAAGATGTACTGTACTTAACCAATCCCGATTATATCAACACATGCGCTGAGCAAAGAACTGCCAATGAAAGCTGCTATTTTTAGAAGTAAATATATAATATACAAATGCTACAAATAGTTTCACTATGACAAATACATTAAAAAGAAAAAGAAAAGTTAAATAACCACACCACTACTCTCTCCTTGCCTGCACACATTGTTTACCTTGATTCTGAATCTGATACTGTCAAAGTAAAAGTTTTAAAGCAAACGTAATACGGGGGATAACCATAACATTTTAGATCCCAAGTTGGTCACTGCAGCCCTAATATGACAGTTACATGTATCTAGAAATAGTGATAGCATATTTTTTTAGACTAAATATAGGAAAATGTAAAGCAGACAGTATCTACACCTAAAAAGCACATGGCAACTTCAGAAACAAAGACCTGGTATAAACTGATATGGGGTCATGGTAGATCCATCTTACACACATAATTTGTGAGAAATATAGTGCAGCATGTTCCATTTTCTGATCTGTAGGGCTCTGGGGTCACTGTAGCTAAAATGTAGCTCCATTACAGCCAAAAGCCTGAAATCTAATTACAGTCACATTAAGATATGCATAGCTAAAATCAAGGATCACTTTGCTGCTGAGGTAGTCAGCTATAGTCTATTATAGGCCAATTCCAGGAAATTCTCATTTTATGCCTAGTACACACCATACAATTTTCTGTAAAGGTGGCCATACACTGGTCGATTTGCCATCAGATCGACCAACAGATAGATCCCTCTCTGATCGAATCTGATCAGAGAGGGATCGTATGGCTGCCTTTACTGCAAACAGATTGTGAATCGATTTCAGCATGAAACCGATCACAATCTGTGGAGCTGCCGCCACCCCCTGCATACATTACCCGATCCGGCTGGCGCGAGGCCCCCGGTCTCCGCTGTCTTCTTCTCCACGCTCGGCTCCAGCTTCACTGAACTTCCTGTCCGGGGAAGTTTAAACAGTAGAGGGCGCTCTACTGTTTAAACTTCCTGCCAGGACAGGAAGAAGTGAAGCCTGCAGGAGCCCAGCGTAGAAGGAGCAGCGGTGACAGCGGGGACACGTGCCATCGGAACAGGTAATGTATTGCCGCTGTATTGTGTCGGGCATTCGAACACCGCTATCGACGCACTCCTGCCCTGCCGGCGATCGAGTGAAATCTTCCGCGTGGACAGGGACGAGAACGATCGATTTCGGACAGAAATCGATCGTTCGGTCAGCGTTTGCGCAATGATTTCACAGCCGATTTGATCACAGTGATCGAATCAGCTGTATATCGGCGGGAAAATCGGTAAGTGTATGGGCCCCTTAAGATTTTTCTGTAATTAGATTATTTTCTGCAAAGTACTGGTAGAGACTGGTCATTATCTCTGGTGCATTGTCTTCTGGTTATCTCCCGCTAAGTAGAATGATGCCTAATTGCTAGGCAGATAGATGGTTAAGGTCCGTACACACGCCGGACTGCAGGCAAAGACGGGTCCGTCGTCACCTCCCGCTGGGCAGGTTTTCAGCAGACAGTCCGGCGTGTGTACAGTCTGTCGGCGGACTGATACGGCTGTTTCTGAGCGATCCGCCGGGCAGATCGCTCAGAAACAGCCGTATCAGTCTGCAGACAGACTGTACACACGCCGGACTGTCGCAGGAACGCCCACCCAGTGGGAGGTGACGACGGACCCGTCGTTGCCTGCAGTCCAGCATGCAGTCCAACATGTTGGAAATTATCTTCCTGGAGGGAAAATCTAACAGAAAACCTTATGCTAGGAATACACGGTAGGTTTTGTACCGTGTAATGGAGCCGCTGGATCGATTTCGGTGCGTCCCCGCGGGTGCTTCTTATCTTCTCGTTCTCTTCCATTGTCCTGCACGCGGTATCGAGCACGGAATCGATCGGGCGGGTGATTGGACACATAAGATTTTATCAATTGAGCAATCAGCGGCTCGATTACACGGTACAAAAACGTACAATGTATTCCTAGCATTACAGAAAATTGAATGGTGTGTACTAGGCATTGTCTTGGGTGGTCTTGTAAAGGGTCAGAACTTTTCAATTTTAATCACTTTACTGCCTCTTCATTTATCATTTCCATCACTTCCTACCCAAATAGGAAATGGAGAAATCTCACCATGACTAACGCTGGGTACACACGGTACGATTTTCCACTCGATAGATGGATCCGATAGATAATATCCGGCATGCTTTCTGATCGATTCTGCGCTCGATTTCTCATAGAAGTGAATGGAAATAGATAAGAAAAAAAAACGAGCGAAGATAAGAGAATCGAGCGCAGAATCGAGTAATAAAAAAAAAGACCGGGTGGGAACATCGAGCGGAAAAACGTAACGTGTACCCAGCATTACAGAGACAATTCCTAAAGCACGGCGAAGAGTATAGTAGGCTCGAAAAGTATTCTCTGTTTTTGTTAAATTAGAGTTGTACCTCATCTTATTCACGCACAATTATAGAGATTTGGATGCATGCTGTAGTAAACTGTGTGTCCTCTCCAATGAGGACCCAGATAATATGACCCCAAACACACAAACATTCTAATCGGTTACCACATTATTAACAATTGGCCTTTGAAGGCAACTGAGCATCACCGCAAAAAAAAATAAAAAAATAAATAAAAAATTATAAATTATATATATATATATATATATATATATATATATATATATATATATATATATATATATATATATATATATATATATATATATATATATATATATATATATATATATATATATATATATATATATATATATATTTATTTATTAATAATAGTAATAATAATAATAATATGAGCTCCCCTTCACAGGGGAGCTTCTTAACCAAGTGTACCATTGGGGAAGAAATATTACGTACCTACGGGGTGCTGCTACTCTGGTGCCCCCGTCCGTTTGGGATGTGCCATATTCTCTTCAAACTTGCCACAACAACCACAGTTTGCATCTCTCTGCAGTTCTGTGTGAGCGCACTGCAATGCACACTGGGAAATGTAGTCCATAGATAAACAGCAAAAACAAGGAATGATCCGCACCACCTTCAAAGAAAGCTTGTTCTGTTTATTCGGGTAGAAACATACAAAATTTAAAAAGAACTATAAGGCAGGACAGTCCACTGTTTCGGGCTCCTGCCCATCATCATGCTGCCTAGTTGGATCCACCAATGGGGTGTTGAGGTGTGACTAGATATGTAAATAGGCTGTTCCCCATCAGGTCCTCTAATTAGTATATGATCAGGGATTGGTTGTATTTGTGTATATATTTGCATGTGTTGTATGTCACTTTAGAACTAGGCAGCATGATGATGGGCAGGAGCCCGAAACAGTGCACTGTCCTGCCTTATAGTTCTTTTTAAATTTTGTATGTTTCTACCCGAATAAACAGAACAAGCTTTCTTTGAAGGTGGTGTGGATCATTCCTTGTTTTTGCTATTCCTTAAAGGGATACTGTAGGGGGGGGGGGGGGGGGGGGGTCAGGGGAAAATGAGCTGAACTTACCCAGGGCTTCTAATGGTCCCCCGCAGACATCCTGTGTTGGCGCAGCCACTCACCGATGCTCCGGCCCCGCCTCCAGTTCACTTCTGGAATTTCTGACTTTAAAGTCAGAAAACCACTGCGCCTGCACGCCCGTGTCCTCGCTCCCGCTGATGTCACCAGGAGTGTACTGCGCAGACACAGACCATACTGGTCTTGCGCTCTGCGCTCTTGATAACATCAGCGGGATCGAGGACACGGCAACGCATGCACAGTGGTTTTCAGACTTTAAAGTCTGAAATTCCAGAAGTGAACCGGAGGCGGGGCTGGAGCATCGGTGAGTGGCTGCGCCAACACAGGATGTCTGCGGGGGACCATTAGAAGCCCCGGGGTAAGTTCAACTCATTTTCCCCTGACCCCCCTACAGTATCCCTTTAAGTCCCATGGTGTCCGGGACTATTTGATTTGCACACCTAACCATCTAAGAGTGATGGATTTCGAGTGAGTGCAACTCCATACCTAAAACTTACGTCCATAGATGAACATACATCCCTAAGGTGCAGCACCCCATAGGTAAATAATAATGCTACCCCCAACGGCACAATCTGTTAAGAACCTCATGTATGAAAGGTTTCATTTAAAGGAGGAACTGTCGTGAAAATAGCCCATTGTAAAATCTTTCCTCTCCCTGATATACATTCTGTAATTTATCACTGGTGGTGACATCTTTAATTCTGGCAGGCGATCTGTACATAATGGCCCTTTTACATTTAATACGTTGCATTTCTTTTCTCCATAGCAGTGCATTGTGAAAAAGCTTCAGATTTTCAGTGTGTAGTGTGACAGAGGCCATAGGGCAGTGATGGCTAACCTTGGCGCTCCAGCTGTGACAAAACTACAAATCCCATCATGCATCTGCCTCCCAAAGTTATGCTTAGAGCTGTCAGAGTATTGCAATGCCTCATGGGACTTGTAGTTCCACCACAGCTGGAGTGCCAAGGTTAGCCATCACTGCCATAGGGAAATATGGACACTAGACTGCACATCAGTTGTCCTTTCAGTTACAACTGACAACAACTGATTAAGTCAGTGGTCCTCAAACTACAGCCCGCAGGCTGAATGCGGCCCCACGAGGCTTTCTCACTGGTCCCCAAACACAAACTGTATAACTTATAGATGTGGCCCACTGCACTTTTTAATATCGGCGGCCCACATATAAAATAGCAGTGCTGGCACCACCCTTCCACATACTGTAGAAGCCAGCGAGCAGTCATTTGCTGTCTTCCAATCCAATTTAGCATCAGGTGACACTGCTGTCCAACTAGATGGCAGGCTGTCACCTGAGTATGCTTCACTGTCTGGTGCACAAAGATGTTCTTCGGGCGCCGCATGACTGAATGGCTGCTGCAGGGAGGTCTCCTCCGGACATGACTGGGGGCAATAAATACCTAGATTCAATGTCATGTTTTTCAACATCATTTTACGTATATTCCAGCCCCCCAGCAGTCTGAAGTATGTTGAACCGGCACTTGACCGAAAAAATTTGGGGACCCCTGAATTAAGTGTAAAAAGTTTTATGCCCAGAGTGAGATGCGTGGTAGTTGGAAAATGCTGTTAATTCCCATAATGCGATGAGGTTCACAAAACACAAACTGTCAGGACCATGGTCATGGCATTACACCATGGGAGGGGATTCACCACAATAGCAGCCACACAAACCCCTCTAATGATCTATTTGAGAAAAGGTAAAGATTTTCTGTGGGAAAGGTGGTAACAGCTACTGACTGGGATGAAGTTCCATCCTGGGTAAAGGCTGAGACACACTATGAGAGCTTTCTGAGCTCTTTTCTGGTCATCAGCACGGTTGCGATCGGTTCTTTTTAAAATAATTAAAGCTCATCTTCTGCCTAGTTTGCTCTGCTGGCAAGTAAACCAAGGGGAAATAATAGGCCTCTGGCACCAAAAACATCCCTAGGATCCACCAGCAATGATTTTAAAATCTGTTCTAAAGCTAGGTTCACACTGGGGCATTGCCTAGCCTGTAAAAACAGAATGGTAACAGATGGTAATGATGCCATTGTGCATTACACACACGATATTATGCATACAATGAAGCATACAGTTCATGAAAAGTATGCTTCAGTGCAACTTTAAAAGCGCACATTGTCTGATATCGCACAGCATGCCACCCGTTACGCCAATAAATACTGCTGCACTGCTAATGTGTCGATGTTACATCACAGTATAATTGCAGCCAGTTAGCCATGCGATTATATTGCAGTGTTCTCCCCAGGACCTATTAAGTGGGCGGGCCGCCCGGCTGTTTTGAAACCCCGCCCGGGTGCTCCAAGGCCCGCCCGCATCACATGCTCATGTGCGCTGCTGTCTGCTCGCATAGAGCGGGTCTCCCTCTGAATTGCAATCCCTAGTTCCGGCTGCGCTGCCCTCCTGGCGCCTGTAGAGTTGTCATATCTTAAGAGCAGCGGCAGCCTCCTTGAAGTAGTAGCGCTTGTCCACGGCACCGTCTTGCCGCTCTGCTGGAACGTTGTGACCCACTTCCTCAGCCCGCTGATGCCCGGCTTCTGATCGCAGTACGGCGTCACGCTGAGTGTCTTCACAGCCATGATGGCTGCGAGGAGTATACACGTGCTGCAGGCAGCCCAGGGGAGCCACTGGCCAGGCCACTGTACGGACGGGAGGGTGGGTGAGAGTACTGGAGGGGACCGGAGGATGTGCTCCCTAGTTCCGGCTGCGCTGCATCATTATAGCGCATTACTGCAGCAGCACATCACTTCTCTCCCATATCCCTGCGGCAGCGATCTGAAGATCGAAACAGAACTCTACAGGCAGGAAGCGCAACCGGAACTAGGGAGCACATCCTCCGGTCCCCTCCAGTACTCTCACCCACCCTCCCGTCCGTACAGTGGCCTGGCCAGTGGCTCCCCTGGGCTGCCTGCAGCACGTGTATACTCCTCGCAGCCATCATGGCTGTGAAGACACTCAGCGTGACGCCGTACTGCGATCAGAAGCCGGGCACCAGCGGGCTGAGGAAGTGGGTCACAGTGTTCCAGCAGAGCGGCAGGACAGGGTGCTGTGGACAAGCACTACTACTTCAAGGAGGCCATTCAGCTCATCCTCGCGGCTGCCAATGGGGTGAGCAGGGGGAGGGGGTGACATTGGGAAATGTTAAGGCATAGCTCCCACCTGTGCCTCTTTGGGAGCCCTGTCCCCCTGTCCCTCTCTCCTCCTCATTCGTCCCTCTTTCTATGTAAATATATTTATCTATCTATCTATATATATCTCTCTCCACTAAAAATGTGTTTGACTGTAAATTTTATTCCCATCCTTTAAATTGATATATCACTAATAGTAAAATGTTACCATGAAGGAAAATGAACCAGGATGAAAAGGACCAGGGTGGTTTGAATTATAAAACAACATATTTTTCTTATGAAATCTTTATGGTATGCATGAATAGGGTTGTGATGGGGGTGTGGCAGGGGCATGGCTTAAGTGTCCCTCTTCCTCATCTCAAAAAGTTGGGCGGTATGGTTAAGGGGAGGAAGCGGTGTTAAAGTGCAAGCATACTGGATCAGGGCAGAGGGGTACCCTATACTGCAGGGTGTAATAATCATAGAATGCTTGTGTATTTATAAATAAAATGGTTGTAGTAATGCTGCAATGTATGTGCTGTAATGTAGGGTGATGGGATGGGATCACTAATAAGCTGTAGGTCGGTGCAATCATGTGGAGTGTGGCGGGTGATGTAAGGGAGCATACTGAAGTGCAGTAATATGTGGAATGTGATAGTGGTACAGTATTGTATGAAATGTGTCTGAGTGCAATAACCTATGTTATAAGGTAATAGTATTGTTTGAGTTGTCTATTGGGAGATAGGTGGAGCTGCAGTAAAGTATTAGGTGAGAGTAATGGGGGTGAAGGGACGCATGGTGATAGGGAGTGCAGTAATGCATGGGACGTGATAGGGGGTGCAGGGATGAATGTGATGTGATAGGGGTTGCAGGGATGAATGTGATGTGATAGGGGTTGCAGAGGACGTGATAGGAGGTACAGGGATGTCCTATGCTGTAAGCAGAGTTGCCGGCCCTGCTTTCCCCTGGTTGCAACCCACCCGGCTACTTTTTCATGCCACCCGGCTGGAAAAAAATTCTGGGGAGAACACTGTATTGTCTGACACAAAGCACCGCAACTACCCAGTGTGAACCTAACCTTATACCCCTCTCTCCACTACAGTACAAAGAGGTCGCCCCCCCCTTCCCCAACCACCACAATTCCACTAACTCAATCCCTTGAAGGATCACTCCCAATGGTTATGGGGGGTTTAAAATGAGGGGTCATGCTGATATTATATAAATGTACAGAAAATAAACACACGACAAGTGGTACTTAATACACAAAGGAAATTTGATAATAGAGATGCCTTAAAAACAGAACTGAAGAGTGGCAAAAAAAAAAAAAAAAAAAAAAAAGTGTCACTTACCTGGGGCTTCTACCAGCCCCTGCAGCCGACATGTGCCCACGCCATTTCAAAACGTTCCTCTGTTCTCCCGCTGCGGCTCACTTTCACTTCACGCAGTGGGTGTCCACGCGTGGCCTCATTCACGCTCCCGGCGCACAGGCGCAGTACAGATTTTCTCATACTGCGCAGGACGCTCCTGGCTACGGGAGCGCGTATGCGGCCAGGGCGCAGTGGACTTAGAAGTCGACTTCCACTGCGTGAAGAAAAGTGATCCGCGGCGGGAGAACGGAGGATCAGTTTGAAATGGCGAGGGCACGAGTCGGCTGCAGGGGGATGACAGAAACCCTAGGTAACAAACACTTTTCAGTTCCGCTCCAAGTAATATAACTCAAATTTTTATATTATGGTTTAGGTAAGCCAGTGAGAAAGACCATAGGGAAATTCCGCTAACGTGATTGGGTGGGCAGCATAGTGATAGGTTGTAGTAAAAATATGCTCACACTATTAAGCCAATTAGAATTCTTCAAATTGTAGAGCGTGCTGCATCTGTCAAATTGTTCCCTATGGACGAGGCTCACCTCAACCATACTAGCGCCAATATTTGATCTACAGTCAGGGCCCTTTTCCACTGCTACGTGCATTTGCACTGCACGATCGAGGTGAGATTCGCACAAGCTAGCAACTAACTGCATGTGGGGGGAGAAAAAAAATCAATGTGCACTAGTGGTTAATATCGAGGTGCTCTAGTGATAGACAAATTGGACGCAGCCACTGGACAAGGGCCCTCAGTCCCTTTTTCCTAGATTGGTTTATTTCAGCGCCCGGCACCAAGCACTGAACCTAGGCACCATCATGGCAACAGTAATTCGGGGCTCCGGGGGTAGCCAGACCCAGAATTACATCACCCTCTGAGTTGCTACAACTCGGAGGGGGAATAGTATTTGACGCTGTCGGGGAGTCTAGCGGCAATAGGGAGAGCAGTCATTCAGCCTGCCCCCCCCCCCAAAATGTTTGCATCAGCCACGTTTCGACTGCACGCAATTGCTGATTGCAAGTGAGCTGAGATCAAACTGTGATGCCCTTTTTCTACTGGTGCAATTCAATTTTTGGCTGGATGAAAAACCACTGCAAGCAACATTTTGTCTGTCAGAAACTGCAAATGCAAACATGTGGGGTTAACATCGGCCAAATACAAAAATAGTGTTAAAATGCTCACAGTGTAAAATGAATTGCGATTGCAGCGCATCTGGGATGCCGAAAGCGATTTCAAGTAGGAAAATGAGCTGGGCGGATCGTTCAGGAACAGCCTTATCGGTCCGCCGACAGTGCGTACACACGCACTACAGTCTGCTGAAAACCACCCAGCGGGAGGTGCCGACGGACCTGTCGTTGGCTGCTGTCGTGTGTAGGCACCTTTACAGTAATTAGCACAGGCAGAATTGGACCACTCCAAAGGGCTTATCAGATTGTTTAGAAGAGAATGACTAATTTGATCAAGCTGTCAATCAACCATTAGATATTCAATTTTAAAATAATTCTGGTTCAGGTAGAAGCTGGAGAACCTGACTTACCAATCACACTTATATTTGAGGGTATAAACACTTAGAAAAAAAAGTTGCTCTATGCCAACACCTGGTGTGCTCAGGAGGGCATCAGTAAATTTCACTAGTCTCCCTCCATTATTTAAACATATCCAATAAGAATAAATGAACACCAGTGCATATTATTTGTACACATACATATTTTACAGATTGCCTTTACAGCTCTGTAAATACCAAGGGTTGGAAATACAAACAAACACTAAGGGCCCTTTTCCACTAGCAATCGCTAGCGTTCGCGCTAAACGCTAGCGATTGCTGAATCGCAAGTGCAGGAAACTTCCCAGTGATTGCGTTCACGATTTTGCTTTGCAATGCGATGCATAGATAAATCGCGGCAAAGATCGCTCCGCGGTGCGATCGCATTTGAGTCAAAAACGAATCGCGGTAGTGGAAATTACCTACCGCGATTCCTATGTTAAAAAGCAAACCGTAGCGATTTCAAAATCACTATCGGTTTGCGATTCAGCATCGCAAACACCGCTAGTGGAAAAGGGCCCTAAGGACTGAAAATCAGGGACTCGGTTACAGTGTCGTAGTGGATAGCACTCACGCCCTGCAATGCTGGATGCTCGATTTGAATCCCAGCCAGGGTACTATCTGCACAGAGTTTTATGTTCTCCCCATGTCTGCGTGGGTTTCCTCCATGCACTCCAGTTTTCTCCCACATCCCCAAAACATCCAAATTAGTTAGTTGACATACCCCCTACATTGACCCTAGACTACAATACATATACGAGTATGGTAGGAATTAGATTGTGAGCTCCTCTAAGGGACAGTTAGTGACATGAATAAGTACTCTGTAAAGCTGTAGAAGATGCTGGCACTATATAAATACTAAATAATAAAAATATTGATCAAAATCAGGGACATGGCTACGAATACTGAGACAGCTGGGGGCCAGAGACATGTCACAAAGATAGGCAATACCATGTGAAGTGGTCACTGCTCAGATTTGGGAACAAAAGTTTAAAGAAGAGGCAGAAGTGATGCTAGTAAGTTTCAGGTGTCCCCAGCCATGTAGTGTGCGCTGCCTGATAATGGAGGGGAGGTGTGCATGTATAGACCCCCCTGCAGGCCTGCCATGCCAGGCGGGACGTCACAGCGGCGGGCGCTCTGCACCGGGCACCAGCAGGGTCTGCACCGGGCACAGGCGGCGCACAAAAGAGCCCCAACAAACAAGCCTCCCCGGCCGGCCATCAGCATCCTCCATATTCTCCCCACCCAGCTGCGCCCTCCTCTCACCTCTACAGCGGCCGGGCCAGGCAGATCCCCCCGCGGCGGGGCCGCATCTCACCCCGTCACCAGATCCAGCGCCCGGCAGTGGTGGGGGCACAGCAAGGCCTCCCCGGCCCGCCTCACTCCATGCCCCGGCTCTGCCGGCCCACAGCTCGCTCTCTCCAATGTCGCGGCTTCCTGTCCTCCTCCCCTCCCAGCAGGCCGCTCAGCCACCCTCAGCGATCGGACGCCATCTTCGCCTGCCCGGAGAGAAAATAGTCCAGGCGAGCCGGGATATCCGCGATGGTGAGCGCTCAGGCCGCAGGACCCCCGGCACACACACAGAGGAACAGTACGGTTCCGGAAGCGGGGGGAGGCGGCGGAGGGGCGGAGCCTGTGTCGGTGTATCCGGTAGGAAGATTCCCTGGCACTTTTCCCCGCACCGAGTCTTGATTTGGAGCTGCAGCGGTAGCGGAGAAGGAGGAGGGATACGCGCGACCGCTCGGGATGTGACACTGCAGTGACGCGGCTCCGCACAGGATGCTTCCGCCGTGAGATTAACCGCTTCACTCCCGGAGCCGGGGGGGAGAGTCAGCACGTGGGAACCAGAAGGGGGAGGAGAGGTGTCCTTCGGGACAGAAAGGAGGAGAGGGCCAGATAACGCTGATATTAATAATAATAACAACAATATGCAGGCCTGAGTCCTGATAACACATGCCGACCAGTGGAGGAGAATCTGGCAGAGCTCAACTTACACAACTTATAGAACGTTCTATTGTTTTCATGGCAGCTTGTGTCACTGGTTGTCCTGATTGTACAATGTGCAGAACTGCTCATGTGTCTATACTCCCCATTAATGTATGCCTGTATACACTGTGCAGTGCTACTCAAGATGTTGGCACGATATAAATAAAAAGTAATGCGTTGCAAACTTGCAGCTGGTTCACTGCATTGTGCCAGGACACCTCTAATATTTAGTATTACCAGTAGAATCCCTTTATAGTAAACTCCCAAGGGACTAGGGAAAGCCGTTTACTATATCAGGATTGGTCATTCATTGTATATTTAGACACAGTTGCAGTGCCTGATGACTGAGTTTACTATATCCAGATGTTTACTATAACGAGATTCTACTTTATGTAGCTGGAGTATCCACCTATTCTAGAGCCACAAATAGCATATTGTCAGGGTAAGCAGGGATTTGTTACATTCGTGGCTGCTGCCACTGTTTCTCCTCTCCCTTGGGGCAGGGGTTAAAGGGGTTCTGTGGGTCAGAAAAAATAACAAAAACTGACACTTACAATACAATAACATTTGTAAAGCACTTTTCTCCCATAGGACTGACCTGGGACTTCTATCGGCCCACTGCAGCTGTAATGTCCCGCGCCGTCCTCCTACGATCCTCGGTTTCTCGCGCCTGGCTCCAGTCAATTATTCGTCGAACAAGACGAATAATGCTCGCTCACGTCTCTGGGAGCTTACTGTGCAGACGCAGTACAAGGTTTTCTTGTACTGCACCTGCGCAGTAAGCTCCAGATAATGAAACGGGAGCGAGCACATGCGCGGCCGCGCAGCCTTAGTTGATCATCTGGATCAATTCTACCGGGATTGGCGGCGGGGATTGAGTGATCAGTACACCTAGTACACACGATGCAATTTTCTGTCAGATTGACGGTCTAATCAATTATTTCTGACAGGTCCGATCTGATTTTCAATCGGTTTTCTGAACAGTTTTGTATAGAAGTGATCGGATAATCAATCAGAAAAATGTTCAGAAATTACATTGGACCAGTCGGAAATAATCGATTTGACTGCCAATCTGACAGAAAATTGCATCGTGTGTACTAGGCATAAGATGGGTGGGAAATGTGCCATGTAAAGGTGACTACACTTTCTGAATATCAACAGTTTTGTATTAACCAAACAGGTCTGTGGTTTATACATTGAAAGTGTTACACAGGCTCCTAGCAGTCACCATCTATGGCAAGAGGTGATTGTTTACTGAAGCCATCTCTAACAACAGACTAGCCTGGGATGGTAGCAGGTGGAGCCTGGATCCAGAGAACTTGAATGGTAACTATAGGATGAAGTGAATGGCCTTCATCAGGTGTAGCCAGGCCAGTTTGATCTTCAGGGCTAGAGGTGTGACTGTAGAAGGTGGTCTGCCCTGGATGGATGACAGCATTTTACTGGCCATACATGCATTTTTCCATCCAATTCTGCCATTTTAATTGATGGTTAAAGGCAGGGACGGATCTAGGGGGGGGGGGGGGGGGCAAGCGGGTATCTTGCCCCAGGCGCAGTTGGTTGAATTCTTAAAAAGGCGGCAAGATGAATGGCAGTTTAGGCGCCAAAACCTGACCTTTAGGCGCCAAAACCTGACCTTTAGGCGCCAAAACCTGACCTTGCCCCAGGCGCAACTTGGTCTTGATCCGTCCCTGGTTAAAGGGTACCTGAGACGAGGGGAAATAAAAGTTTTATACATACCCGGAGCTTCCTCCAGCCCCCTCTGCACAGATCCCTCCCTCGCCGTGGTCTGAAGCCTCCTAGTTCCTCCGGTAGCAGCCCCGGTCTCCTCGGCCAGTCGGGTGTACTGCGCATGAGCTGCCCCACTGCACCCCCCATCGCCCAGCTGTGGGAGCAAGACAAGGAATCGTGCTTAACCACACTGTGCCTGGGCTGACTGTCCGCAGAGGAAAGGGCTGCTAGGAGGCTTTATACTGGGCACACCGGGGAACCTCTATTCTGCTCTGCCGCAACCACATAGTAGTTCATCAGATGCAGCCAATAGGACACTCGTAGGACTATGGGACTGAGCCCCTCCCACCGACATGCTGTATCCGCCCCCTTGCGAGCTTTGTCAGGGTGGGACGTTTGGTTACCTTTATACCTGTGTGTATTTATTGTATGTTAGATCATGGTGAAGTGTTTTATGTCATAAGTGATGTGTGATTTTCACCATGATAGTCTTATAAAAGGTAAAATAAATTGGATAATGATAATTCCATACTGTATTACAAGGCTGAGGTATCATTTCTGGATCTTGGAGTGCATGCTAGAGACCTAAATTTGCTGTTTATCATGCACAAATGCGAAAAGAAGTGTCCGTTGTTATTGCAGTACTGATGTGATCATAGTTTGGTGAGTAGAGTACTAAGGCCTCATTCACACTACATGTATTGTGAGCATTTCAGCAACACATACAGGGCTGTTTAACACTGCAAGCACTTTCCAGAGGCTTGCCATATCCTCCTTCAGATCACTGCTACTGGCCACTGCATGAGTGTACCCGTACAGCACTTCTGCAAGTATGGCAGTGCCTATGCAGGAGCACAGTGCCACTCATGGACAAGCAGCTTTGTCTTCCTGCGCAGAAGCGTCCATGCTTGCGCACATCGGGGGACGTGGCCATAAAAGCCAAAATAATCATAAATGTTCATCTGATAAAAAAGTAATGTCTCTATGCACTTTTAGTTCCATCCTGATGCTACAGATATGCTCTGTACAGCGCTGCGTAATATGTCAACGCCATATAAATACAGCAGTAGACATAATCATTTTCCTAGGAGAATTTCTTTTGTAAGAGAAGTTATTGAGAAACCTGTGGATGACAGAAGGGGTTTGCTGTGAACATCTCTGGAAGATCATAATTGTGATCATGTCTCACTTTTGTTTCCCATGTAGACTAAAACCTGATCATTTGATCATGTCCATCGAGTTATCATCTTTCTATAGTGTTTCCACATCAATGTTGACAACAGACTCCCAGATCGCACTGCCTTGACTCCTACAATGCCTTGCACGGACCAGGAGGGAGGAAGAGAACAGAAAATGTAGGCAGAGAGCACACTTGCCTCAGGCTGGGAGCACACTAGGCAGTGCAGAAAACCATGCGTATTGTGCATTTGCGTTTTTGGTACTTTTGCATTTTTTCAACAGTTTCCCTTTTTCAATACAGTAACATATTTGATTTGTAAAAAACGCAGTCCTCTTTTTCTACATTGAAATACATTATGTGTGCTTTACATGCATTTTTAGGAATATGCAGCTAGTTGGGCTTTTTGAAAAGTGCACATTGTAAAACCTAGATATATATGCGTTTTTTTATGCAGCCCATAGACTTTCATTTTGTGCAAAACGCATGTGTTTTCTGCAACTAGGGATTCTGCCTAGTGTGCGCCTGGCCTGGTTTCTGTGTGAGGTTTTATGCATGCATTTTCGGCACACCGTGTTTGTTTGTGGAAAAAACGCACACATTATTTATTGCAGCAGCTAATGTAATTGATAGTAAAAACCCACACAGTACTGCACTGCTGTCAGGTATTTTTCTGCATGCAGAAAATGCATTTTAAGTGTAAACTAATCCATTGATTAACATTGGTTCTCAGTTTTCCTATGTAGAAAAACACACATGACAAGTGTGCTTCCATACTTGTCTTACTGCCAGGGGCATTGCTAGCCCCAAAGATCAGTGGCACGTGCCCCGGATCTATTCTGGGGTGCCCGAATGTCCCCAGGCACAGTCAGGCAGTGGTCAGCAGAACTCACCACTGGCCTCTTGATCTCCAGATTCTGAAGACATCTTCTCTTCCGGGCTTCTTCAGGGCTGTGGAGCCTCTATGCAGGGAGCAGTGGGTCTTCTATAGGGCATGCTGGGAGTTGTGGTGCCTCAATAGGAGGCCATGGGAGCATGGGAGGGGGTCCACTAGAAGGTCAGGGAATGCTATGGGGACTGCCAGACAACCTGGTAGCAGGCCAGCCTGCCCAGCAGAAAGCCAGATCAGCCAGTTAACTCTGCCTAGTTATGCTGCAATTTTGTGTGTGTGTGTGTGTGGGGGGGGGGGGGTTGTATTAACCAGTTACCGACCGCCCACTACCAATAGGCGGCGGCAAAGTGGCACCCCCAGGACCGCGTAACGCCGATTGGCAGCAGCACCTGGGGGACTGATTAGCTGGGGATTGCGCGCAGGGATGCGCTGGCATTAGGCTCTGCCCACCCGCAACGTCAACCCGCCGGCCAATTAGCAGTGCCGGCGGGTTGTTAACTCCCAAACTGCACTTTGTTAAGCTAACAAAGTGTATTATACAGGCTGCCTCCTCCCCTGGTGGTCCCAGTGATCGAGCGCCAACCAGGGGAGGAGGCAGCCATTGTAGTAAACACACACTGATCCTGCCCCCTGATCGCCCACAGCACCCCTCAGACTATTGTTTGCACCTAATCACCCATCAATCACTCCCTGTCACTATCTCTCGACACTATATTTTAGATTAGGTCCTAAACTGCCCCCCTGGGGGCTCCTGATCACCCCCCACACCCTCAGATCCTCCCCAGCCCCCCCCCCCTTTGTGTACTGTATACATCTATTCTCCCCTGTAATCACCCACTGATCACCTGTCAATCACCCCCTGTCACCACCTGTTACTGCCACCCATCAGATCAGACCCTAACCTGCCCCTTGCAGGCACCTGATTACCCACCCACACCCTCAGATCGCCCGCAGACCCGCCCTCAGATCACCTCCCAAGTGAATTGTTTACATCTGTTCTCCCCTCTAATCACCCATCAATCACCCCCTGTCGCCACCTGTCACTGCTACCCATCAGATCTTCCCCTTGCGGGAACCCAATTACCCGCTCACACCCTCAGATCGCATTCAGACCCCCCTGATCACCTCGCCAGCGCATTGCTTGCATCTATTCTCCCCTCTAATCACACCCTGATCACCTATCAATCACCCCGTCACTTTCTGTCACCACCTGTCACTGCTACCCATCAGATCAGACCCTAATCTGCCCCTTGTGGGCACCCAAACAACACCTGCCCACACCCTCAGATCGCTCTCAGACCCCCTCTGATCACCTCCCCAGTGCATTATTTACATCTGTTCTCCCCTCTAATCACCTATCAATCACCACCTGTCACTGCTACCCATCAGGTCAGACCCTAATCTGCCCCTTGCGGGCACCCAATTACCCGCCCACACCCTCAGACCCCCCCTGATCACCTCGCCAGTGCATTGCTTGCATCTATTATCCCCTCTAATCGCACCCTGATCACCTATCAATCACCCTCTGTCACCACCTGTCACTGCTACCCATCAGATCAGACCCTAATCTGCCCCTTGCAGGCGCCCAAAGACCTGCCCACACCCTCAGATCGCCCTCAAACCCCCCCCCCCCCCCCCCGATCACCTCCCCAGTGCATTGCTTGCATCTATTCCCCCCTCTAATCACACCCTGAGACACCCATCAATCACCTCCTGTCACCCCCTAGCACACCTACCCATCAGATCTTGCCCTAATCTGCCACCTGCGGGCTTCTGATCACTCGGCCAAACCCTCAGACCCCCTTCCGATCACCTCCCCAGTGCATTGATTGCATCTATTCTCCCCTCTATCACCCCCTGAGACACCCATCAATCACCTCCCGTCACCCCCTAGCACTCCTATCCATCAGTTCAGGCCCTAATCTGCCCCCTGCGGGCTTCTGATCATCCGGCCAAACACTCACCCGCCCCACCGCAGTGACAGAATTTTTTTTCTGATCACTGCTGGACTTAATTGTGGCTGAGACCAACCGTTATGCCACACAATACGCAACCGCCAATCCAAGAAGCTACCATGCCCAGCCTTTTCGGTGGAAACCACTCCAAGTTTCCAAACTTAACATTTTTTTGGGCCTTCTTAAAGGGAATGTCCAAGCAAAATAAAAAAATTAGTTTCACTTACCTGGGGCTTCTACCAGCCCCATGCAGCCATCCTGTGCCCTCGTAGTCATTCACTGCTGCTCCAGTCCTCCGCTGGCAGCTTGCTGACCTCGGAGGTCGGCGGGACGCATTGTGTACATTTTTATGCATTCCCGCTAGTGCAGAAACATTAAAACATACATTTTTACGCATTACTGGTTCAATGATGGCACATGATGGCTGCATGGGGCTGGTAGAAGCCCCAGGTAAGTGAAACTCATTTTTTTATTTTGCTTGGACATTCCCTTTAACATGGGTCTAGTCAAAAAGAATGTATTGCGGTCTTATTGGTCTACGCACCCAATACATCACATACCCATGTTCTCTGCTGCCATGTCCTGGTCACGATTTGAGAACATCCTGCGCTTCCTGCACTTCAGTGCCAATACAACCTGTTTATCTAAGAGGCCACCCTGCTTATGACCGGTTCCACTAAATTCGGCCCCTCATAGACCACCTGTCATCAAAATTTGCAGATGCTTATACCCCTGAACAGTCATTTTGAGGCATTTGGTTTCCAGACTACTCCTCACGGTTTTGGGCCCCTAAAATGCCAGGGCAGTATAGGAACCCCACAAGTGACCCCATTTTAGAAAGATGACTCCCCAAGATATTCCGTTAGGAGTATGGTGAGTTCATAGAAGATTTTATTTTTTGTCACAAGTTAGTGGAAAATGACACTTTGTTAAAAAAAAAAAAATAATAAATTTCCGCTAATTTGTGACAAAAATAAAATCTTCTATGAACTCACCATACTCCTAACGGAATACCTTGGGGTGTTGTCTTTCTAAAATGGGGTCACTTGTGGGGTTCCAAAACTGCCCTGGCATTTTAGGGGCCCTAAACCGCGAGGAGTAATCTGGAAACCAAATGCCTCAAAATGACCTGTGAAATCCTAAAGGTACTCATAGGACTTTGGGCCCCTTAGCGCACCTAGGCTGCAAAAAAGTGTCACACATGTGGTATCACCGTACTCAGGAGAAGTAGTATAATGTGTTTTGCTGTGTATTTTTACACATACCCATGCTGGGTGGGAGAAATATCTCTGTAAATGGACAATTGTATGTAAAAAAAGAAAAAAAAAATTGTCTCTTCATTTTTTATTAAATTAAATTAAAAATATTTAGTTGCACCACTCTGACACATACAAAGATAAATAAACACTCCTTCAAACCTATGAGAATTTCAGTGCATGCTTTTTACCCTTCTCTTTTCATAGCTAGGGTTATACTGGGGGCAGCCATTAGCAATTCCTCCATTGCCAGACACCATCTACTCCACCAGTTTGCCTGATTTTGTCCCGGCAATTTGAAAGGAAGGGAGGGGTTCCTCCAATAAATGTAAAATATTTTATATTTGTCATCATGCAGCTGAAAAAAGGCTGCTATTTATTATTATAATTTAGAAAATAGATTTTATTTCTGAAATCTTGTATTTTTAATTTGGGTCCACTTTAAGTGGTTAATGGAGAGGGGCTGTATCCAACATTTTGCTGGGCAGGCCTACTTAGACCACTGTTAAGTTCATATAAACTTGGCTCCACCCATGACTACACCCACATGGTGCATGGCCACAGCCATTTTTTTCTGGAGTGCCCAAAAGTGTCCCGTATCGCTTAGGATCCTAGGAACTTATTGCCATGCCTTCTATTTCCATGACCTACTAATGTCCTCCACATGAGTAAGTGCTTCCAATGCACAAGGCTTCTCTAAAGCTTCTCTTAAGTGGATCTGAGATGAAAAACTAACTATAACAAGTAACTTGTCTATATATCTTATCTAAAGTTTAGATAGTTTACACAGCATATCTAGCTGCAAACAGCTTCAACAGTTTATGATTATTTCTTCCTGTGATACAATGAGAGCAGCCATGTTCTGTTTGTCACATTACACACAGGCAAGCTGCTGTGCATCTCCAGCCCTCAGCATGTGAAAACTCCAATCCCTTCTCCTCCTCCCTTCTGCCTCTGAAATCTCTTGCTAGTAACCTCCTCCCCAGACTGAGCTCCCATAAGCCCTTGCTACGTGGGTCTCAGAGTGCCAAGGCACTGGAAGCTGTGGGCGAGGTTTGTTCAGTTTATAGAGAATTAGAGTATTACAACAACAACAAAATGTATTTGGCTTGAGGAATGCTCTATAAACTATATGAAAGGAACACAATTATGCAACGAGTAAAAGTTTATCTCGAATCCACTTTAAGATGCGCACACACACCATTTGGTGCCCATACATGGTACAATAAAAACGTTAGCTTTTCCCGTTTATTTGATCAAAATGATCGATTTAAATGAGAGTCCAAAATAATTTTCTTTTTTTCAATCAAGAAAAACAAATGATTATCCTGTTGTTTTTTTCAATAAAAATCCAATCAGACATGTTGGAAAAATCTTTATATTCAATCTAATGGAATAATTGAACAAAATTATCTCACAGAAAAAAATGAAAAAAATTGTACCATGTAAGGGCACCATTAGATGTATGTTGCCCGTCAGGGTATTGGGACCTGATCCGGCGGGCATGGGGGCAACATGAACAATGTGATCGGCCGTAGCTGGGAGTTGGAGGGGGCACTGTACACTCCTGATTATCAGCTGAGGTGGTTGTTATCAGCCCCCTCAGCTGACTTTAGTCAGGCGTGTATGAGCCTTTAGTCCTTGTTCACATTATAAATCGCCAGCGCTATCGCTTGCGCAGAGCGATTTAATGAGGGTTTTTAAAGCGTTTTTCCCTATGCTTTGTGCTTAGAAAAGCGATTTTGCAGTGCGATTCTTTTTTTACTTTCTGACCTCAGACAGGAAGTGAATTCTTTGACCCGGAAATGAATAAATACAATGTTTTTTTTTCAGAAAAGCGCTCTGGAAATCGCTATACAAAGTGATTTTTCAAGCGCTTTGCGATTTCCCTATACCTTCCATTGAGTCAAAGCGCTCTGAAAATGGTACATGTAGTGCGTTTGCGATTTTTTGTAAAATTGAAACTCATACATGTGAACACTGCCATAGGGAATCGTTACACAAGTGCTTTTGGGGCGATTTCTAAAATTGCCAACGCTTAAAAAAACCCGCAAACACCTATAGTGTGACCGAGCCCTTACTCTCTTTCATGCTACTGCACAAGACCCACCTACTCATCTTTCTGCCTGTTCAACCAAACCTTTACCACTGAGGAATCTCATTACCATCTCTTTAGGCAGTGTCCTCTATTCCTCCCGTCATAGTTTGTATGTGTTGTGTATGTAACTTTCACACCCTATTCCTTATTTTACACCTCTGCATAATAATCTGGCACTAAAAAAAAAATAACAGTTATTACCAGTATAAGGGCCTATTTCCACTACATGCAGAAAGGATGCAGAGAAACTGACTCCAATGAATGCCTATGGGAAAATCTGCATCAGAAAAATCGCGTTTAGTGGAAACAAGCCCATAGACATTCATTGGGGTCAGTTTTTCTGCATTCATTCTGCATCCAATCTGCGTGTAGTGGAAATAGGCCCTTACTGTGGAGGAGTCAGTAGGATGGGTACCACTACTGTATCAATACATACTGTATATAAAGATAGCCAGAACTAACTTTGTTAAAGAATGTCATAGAGATAAGCTAGTAATGGCTACATCAGACCAATGACCAATACATCCTGATGTAAATTCCAATCCAAGAGTGCCAATCTATGTGATGAACTGGTCTTGTCAATATCAATCAGACTTCAGTTAAAATCAATTGAAACTGCATTCTATTTACTCAATGGAATACAAAACCAAAAGACTACTCAAACCGTCCGTCACCCTACTGATTTAGATTTTATAGTGCAGTCATTATACCTCTCTAAAATGGGCAATGAGTTTTGGAAAACTGCAGATATTTTGGGCAGAGTTAATCAAGTTGATGAAAGTTATTAGTTCCATTGAACTCTGAGTAGCTAGCAATGTTAATAGTGGATCAAGGTAAGGTGAATTTCTAGCTCAAAAGTACCTGGACTTTAATACATTTTAACCACTTCAGGACCACAGGCTTACACCCCCCTAGTGACCAGGCTATTTTTTTTTACTAATTAGGGCTCTGTACAAGTCAGCACACAAGTGATTCCCCCCTTTTCTGCCCACCAACAGAGCTTTCTGACATACAGTGAAGACAATTCCTGAAGCCCAGCAACAGAGCTTCAGGCATAAAGTGCAGACAATGAAATGATGCTTCCTTGAAGCATTTATGATTAGAGAACAATCTGGCAGAGAGAAATGGTTTGCATTCAGAAAGTCCTTATGTTCTTGCATGTTGGTTTATGGCACTACTGATGCAGAAATATCAGCACCAAAACATAAAACCACATGCAACGTTAGTTGGTTCTTAGCAGAGGTGGCTGGTCGAGCATGTGAACAGTGGTCTCCGATCTCAGATGAGTCGGCAAGTGAACAGTCAAGTGTAGGATGAGGACATTGTCCTCCTACTCACCACGCCCGTTCTGTTCTGCCCCATGCTGTCAGCAGTCATCCTCTCTCCATTATAAGAGAATGCATTGGTATCCTGAAGGCTATAAGTGCCTCTGTACGGAATTTGGCCCTGAACTGTAGTGCAAGAGATCAAATCCCAATCCCTGCGATGCGACAGTCCGTGTATGTGTATTCAAGTCTTAACTCTAAACACTAAATCATTCTCAACACTAATGGCCCATACTCACGGGCTACATTTGTGGCCTGTCGCTAGCACACGGGAGCGTGTGCGCGACAGGCCGGCGACAGCTCGCCGCCAGGTCCCTCCGCATACACACGGCGGAGGGACCTGGCAACTGATGCCGCGGAAGCTGTCGCTGTTGTTCCTCCCCCCGCCGGAAGCTCAAGGTATTCCCTGCTTGTTGCTGTCGCTACTGTCGCTAGTCCGCATACCCACACGGACTAACGATAGTTGCGGCGGCAAATGTCGGCAGGCGATTGACCGCGCCAATCGCCTGGCGACAGCAGCGACGAGCGACAGTTCGGGGTGCGCGCCCGTGTTGAGCCTCATACTCACGAGCGACCTGTCGCCGCAACACACGCACCGCGTGTTGCGGCGACAATTGTAGCCCGTGAGTATGGGCCATAATGTTTCTCCTGTCTAGGAGATGTAATGGGGAAGCATGTTCTGAGTTTCAAGACATCCATGGCTACAATTGCTAGGTAATGCCTAATGATGTTGATCCAGGGATTTTATCTGATTGCCATCTGGAGTCGGGAAGGAATTTTTCCCTTTAGGGGCTAATTGGACCATGCCTTGTAAGGGTTTTTTCGCCTTCCTCTGGATCAACAGGGATATGTGAGTGAGCAGGCTGGTGTTGTACTTTATACTGGTTGAACTCGATGGACGTATGTCTTTTTTCAACCAAAATAACTATGTAACTATCATGTCCTAAAACAGCAAGTGGTCACAGTAAATCAGCAAATGTTCCTCATGAGTTCTGCTACACATGAGCAACTTCTAACTCGGTAGTGGGAATGATCTTGTTGGTCCAGAGGCTTCCCAGATCCTCTTACAGCCCATTGTTCCAGCAAAGGGTCCCTCTAAACATATTAATGACCAGTGGAATTAAGCCACTGTGCAGCGCTTTTTTCCTCTTTGCATTATAGGCATGTGTAGACCACTTTGTTGGAATGGTGGGCTTGAGAATCAGGGAAACCTGGACCATCCAGAGGCTTCCAACTCTGGGTGGAACAACAAAACATTTGTAAAGCGCTTTTCTCCCTGAGGACCCAAAGCGCAAAATAAAGCTTCAGGTTTACTTTAAAATGATCCTGAAGTAAACCAGATGTAGAAATGAAATGGACTGGGTCTCCACCTGGATTTTTTTGCAAATTATAGCTTTTGGGTCCAGGAGCTGACTGGTTGACTCCCTGGTGCTGGAATCATCGCATGTAGTTTTTGAACAATCAGGCAATCTTTCTATTGACCTGAAGTAAACCAGGTCAATCTACGGCTAATTTAGTATATGATGGTAATAAACTCTACACTCCGAGATATCTTCAGTGAATACTGGGTAAGTTCATCAGTTTGACAATGTGAAAGAAGATTTAAGATGTAAAGAAAACTGGGAGAGAAGTGAGCTGAGGTTCTGAGCTTTCCTGTTGACCAGTAAACCAAAGATCTAAGAAGTGCCAGTATTTCTCCCTTTAGGAATAATTGTACTTCTCATGGTTATAGTTTTAGAAAGGTAAACAGTTTGCCATGCCAAAACAGAGTGCTGAGGACAGAACCCCCATGTATGTTGGCTCCAATTGTACAGTATTTTGTATTGTCGACAGTGCATGTAGAGCATAAGTACTGTATACCGTAATGTGATGACACTATATAAATAAAATGTGCATTCCCATGTCCCCAACATTGGAAGCTGTGTAAAATCTAATTAAAAACACAATGCAATATTTTTCAAATTATGTAAACCGGGGGTGCCCAATAGGTCGATCGCGATCTACCGGTAGATCGCGACCGCCTATTTGGTAGATCGCGGCCTCTTGGCCGCGTCCCATCACAATTTGCGGCCGGCAGCTTTCCCATCATATTGTGCTGCCAGCCGCCGGCCAATAGGAAGCGGGGAAGAGAGAGGAGGCGCGGCTGAAGAGGTCATGACGTGACGTCATGGCTGGCTGGCGGCGGCGCCGGGCACACGCTGGACGGTGGCTGCACAGGACGCAGGCTCCTACTGCGCATGCGGGGCTGCACAACGTGAGGGGCTGCAGTAGCTGACGCTACACCGGAGCGCTCCGAGTCCGAGAGGGGAGACATCGCCGCTGGAGAGAGGTAAGTGATTGAGCACCCATCCTACCTACGCTAATGGCACCTATCCCTACCTACCTATGCTAGAGGCACCTATCCCCACCTACCTACCTATGCCAAAGGGACCCATCCCCCACCTGCCTATACTAAAGGGACCCATCCCCCACCTGCCTATGCTAAAGGGACCCATCCCCACCTACCTATGCTAAAGGGACCCTTCCCCACCTACCTATGCCAAAGGGACCCATCCCCCACCTGCCTATGCTAAAGGGACCCATCCCCCACCTGCCTATGCTAAAGGGACCCATCCCCACCTACCTATGCTAAAGGGACCCTTCCCCACCTACCTATGCTAAAGGGACCCTTCCCCACCTACCTATGCTAAAGGGACCCTTCCCCACCTACCTATGCTAAAGGGACCCATCCCCACCTACCTATGCTAAAGGGACCCTTCCCCACCTACCTATGCTAAAGGGACCCATCCCCACCTACCTACCTATGCTAAAGGGACCTATCCCCACCTACCTACCTATGCTAAAGGGACCCATACCTACCTACCTATGCTAAAGGGACCCATCCCCACCTACCTACCTATGCTAAAGGGACCCACCCCCACCTACTTACCTATGCTAAAGGGACCCATCCCCACCTACCTATGCTAATGGCACCCATCCCCACCTACCTATGCTAAAGGGACCCATCCCCACCTACCTATGCTAAAGGGACCCATCCCCACCTACCTATGCTAATGGCACCCATCCCCACCTACCTATGCTAAAGGGACCCACCCCCACCTACCTATGCTAAAGGGACCCATCCCTACCTACCTACCTATGCTAAAGGCACCTATCCCTACCTACCTATGCTAAAGGCACCTATCCCTACCTACCTATGCTAAAGGCACCTATCCCCACCTACCTATGCTAAAGGGACCTATCCCCACCTACCTATGCTGAAGGTACCTATCCTCACCTACCTATGCTAAAGGCACCTGTACCCAGCTACCTTTGCGGAAGGAACCTATACTTAGCTACCTATACTGGAGGCACTTGTACCTGGGGGCTATTCGTGACGGGGGGGGGGGGGGGGGGTCTGCAACACTTTAAATGTTGGTAGATCTCCTGGACTTGGCAAATTTTAAAGTAGCTCGCGAGCCGAAAAAGTGTGGGCACCCCTGATGTAAACCCTATATTTAGCCCAAAACAGTACAGGGACAACAAAGCAGAGTCTAAAAACTAGAAAATAACGATGTTTGATAAATATATGCTCATTTTAAATGTTATTCTAGTGACACATTTCACAAAAGCTTGGAGAGGAGCATGTAAATGTTTGAAAACTGAGGAGACATTTTGTTTTAGTTCTAAAAGTGAAGTGTTGCCCCATTCTTGCCTACTGTAGACATTTACTTTGAAACCATGCAGGAGGAAATACATGCAGGAGGCAGTTAGGCAGGGAGCTATGATTAAAGGGAACCAGAGAGGAATGGAGCCTGGAAATAGAAAGAGCTTTTATACATACCTAGGGCTTCTTCCAGCCCCATAAGCCTGGATCGCTCCCACGCCGCCATCCTCCGCTTCCTGGAACCGCCGGTACCGGGCCCGTCACTTCCGGCGGACGCGGCCAATTGTCCGCATCACAGGGGCTCCTTCCATACCCGTACGCATGCGGCTGCGCAGTAGGCAGCCTCATGCGTACTTGTATAGAGGGAGCTCCGTGTGATGCGGAGAATCGGCCGCGTCCGCTGGCCGACTCGCGGCAATGACGGGACCCGGTACCGGTGCATCCAGGCAGCAGAGGACGGCGGCGTGGCAGCGATCCGTGCGTATGGGGCTGGAGGAAGCCCCAGGTATGTATAAAACATTTTTTTTAACCTCTCTGGTTCCCTTTAAGGAGCCATTTTCGCTCCGATACGCGTGAGCCTTTTATCTGTATGCTGGATATGGAATAAAGATTTTTTCAATTTTTCACCTTACACACTGGTGTAGCGGGATTTCCTTTGTGTGCAGTTAGGCATTGTTTTGTCAAAATTAATAATGTCTGCTCTGAAAAAGATGTCTTCTGGGCAGCAACATATTTTGTAAGGCTAGGTTCACAGTGGCTGTTGCTTGCGTTCCCTGTAACAGCAGGAGTGCAGCGGATCGGGAAAGTGGTGCAGCATGTTATACAATTAAGCATACAATAGAATAGAAATTTTGATGGGCCCCCTAATGCGCACACCCTTTTCCTTGTCTACCCCTGGTGAACCCTCAGCCTGGGGGCCCCCTTATTGCAAGGGCATTAAAACGAATGTGGACATCATAATTGTCTCACCACTACAAGTGTAGTCACAAAAACACCTGATCTAAAGGATGGACCTCTTTATTGGAGGAAGTGAAGCATTAGTTGAGGCCTCCTTACAGCTCTGGGCTCCCCTGCCTGGGGCGTAACTATGGAAACAGTGCCAGCAATCAAAGGGAGGCACAGAGTTATAGGGGGCCCAAACTACGAACCTTCCCTTTATCCGATACTTGGTGTTATACTTCAGATCAGGTGGTTTTGTGGCTACTTCTGTTATGGGTGTGAAGATCGTGATGGCTCTTATGATGGATGTTTTATGACCCCTGTGAGATGGGCCTCAAGGCTTTGGAGGGCACCAAGCAGAGGCAAAGGAAGGGGTGTGATTGAACATTGGGGGACCCCATCAAAGTTTGGCTGGGGGGCCCCATGATGTGTAGTTTGACCAGTGCTGTTGCTGGGGCTGCTCCCCTGCAGTTATGTCCCTGTTGTATGGTAGGAATTGATTTCTCTCTGAATAGGTTCCATTCAGGGAGGAATAGATCATTTCATTACATCGGGTGGCAATCTATAAGTGTAGGACCAGCTCCCCATGTCTGCTAAAGATTAGTAGCTCTGAGAACAATACAAGGTTGCAGCCAATTCACTTCATGTTTATACTTCCCATTAGAAGGGGAAAACTGTTCAGGTTCTACATGACATAGTGACCGATTATTCATTAAAAACAAAGACAAGCTTTGCAGTCCTGCCTTGGTACTTTCTATATTGTCTGGAAACTGTTGTGATTGCGTTTTGTAAGGCATAGCGGTGTTTAGGAGTAGCTGACATTTTTTCTGTGAAGCAAAGCCTTTATTCCTTTGGTAGATTTGAGATCATCTTTGTCCAGCATATACTCAGCCTTCTATACTAATAAACATGTGCTAACTTTAGTTACTACTATTGTAGTGTGAAGTGCATGAAGGCTCATCACCACAATAAGAGATCGGGCCTTTGTTCTTCAGAGTAGACCAATGCTCCCTCTACTGGTAAATGTGTATATTACATAGGAATGCGTATGTACAGTTCATAATGCAAATAACAACGCTTATTCTATAAGTAAAGACACCCACACTTATTTGCCATTTATAGGCCACAGCCCTTTGTTTATTTGGGGTTTACCAAACATGAACCAGAATATAATCATAATTTGCTGATTGCTAGAGCACCGCTCATTTCCTACTGGTGCTGTATCCAGCACTCTTTTATAACCCAAAAAAATCTCGGCTATATCCAGCACCCTTTTATAGCCGAAATCTCATCTATATGAGTGATATTTTAAAATTTGTCAATAAAATGCCTTTTCAGCCACCAGCAAGAAAAAAAATACTCAAAATAAATTTGACAGTACTTTTGCACTAACTTCTCAGTACTTTTTCAGTTTAGAGGTGCTGGAAAATTATTTAAAATAAAAGATGAAAAATTATCTCCTAGGAGGAAACGTAGGAGAAAAGTGGAATTGCATATGGCCCAGTGTGCGCAAACCACGGCGTTAGGTGGTTTGCGCCCACACATTGGATACAGCCATGCTCACTGCGCGTGCAGCTCGCATCGAGGGTAATAGTGCGCGGTGCGACGATAACATCGCACCCGGTGCAATGAAAACGGCGCATTGGGTGCCCGTTAAGCAGTGCTTTGATGCGCCGCTTCGGGGGTACCCGATGCGCCGTTATCGTTTAAGGGGCAGCAGGAGAGATGTTATCGCACCACGCACTAATATAGGCACACCCGCACTGCGCGCGCAGTGAGCGTGGCTGCGCGCAAAGCTACTTTGCTAGCGGCAAAAAACGTCTTTCCCCACCAGCGCTAACACTTAGCTCCGGTTAGTGAATCAAGCCCAATGGCTCATATGCAATTATTATTTTTGGACACTACGGACCCTAGTCAATTCACTTTGGCTTCAATTCATCAAGCATTACCGCATTCGGTAATGCTGAAAACAGCTGACTTTACGGAGCACTTAGTAAAATGTTAATTCATCAAAGCAGTTACCACATGAGAAGCAGACATTCCTGTGCAGAGAGATAAATTACCGACTTGTTAAGTGATTACCTCAACACATGTCAGTAAAATGTCAGCAAATGTTAATTCATCAAGCTCACAGCATTCGATAACATGTGAGGTGTTTATCTCCAGCTCTCCCCTGTCGATAAGGAGCTTGGAATGCCTTCCTCGTGTGTGACAGGACCATAGAAACCTCCCCTGTCCCCTGCAAGTGCTGCTGATAGGTTGGCCAGGCTTCTCGGGTGGAACAGACCCCCCCAGGCAGCCAGGGGAGAGAAAAGAATTAAAGTTATTTTCCAGGCACCCTTCTTTTCTAGGCACCCTTCGGTAGTGTAACCCCTTGAGTGCCTGTTTAAATATGCAGGGATGCAAGTGGGAGCTCGTGGCAAAATGACCTAAGCAGGGAATAATATTTCTCAGCAGTTCATCTAAGCTGTGGCAAGTAAATAGAAACTTAAGACTAATGAGACAGATTCAGCAAGAGCAGAGGCAACACAACAAATATAAAAGGCACATGTATAGGGATGTCGGTGCTGCCTCTTTCCTATTGTAATGCCCTCACTGCACGGACCTCTTCGGTAACTTACGGAACATCTACCACATGTGTGAAAATTACCGACTTGTTAAGTGATTACCTCAACACATGTCAGTAAAATGTCAGCAAATGTTAATTCATCAAGCTCACAGCATTCGATAACATGTGAGGTGTTTATCTCCAGCTCTCCCCTGTCGATAAGGAGCTTGGAATGCCTTCCTCGTGTGTGACAGGACCATAGAAACCTCCCCTGTCCCCTGCAAGTGCTGCTGATAGGTTGGCCAGGCTTCTCGGGTGGAACAGACCCCCCCAGGCAGCCAGGGGAGAGAAAAGAATTAAAGTTATTCTCTCTTGCCTGTTTAAATATGCAGGGATGCAAGTGGGAGCTCGTGGCAAAATGACCTAAGCAGGGAATAATATTTCTCAGCAGTTCATCTAAGCTGTGGCAAGTAAATAGAAACTTAAGACTAATGAGACAGATTCAGCAAGAGCAGAGGCAACACAACAAATATAAAAGGCACATGTATAGGGATGTCGGTGCTGCCTCTTTCCTATTGTAATGCCCTCACTGCACGGACCTCTTCGGTAACTTACGGAACATCTACCACATGTGTGAAAATATTGATGAATTAGCACAGTGAAGTTTAAAATACCGAATGCTGTATTTTAAGGACTGGGATTTTGTTATCGAACACCCTTTGATGAATTGAAGCCCATTTCTCCTAAGTCTTCTCCTTGGTGATATTTTTTACACCATGGGCCTGATGCAGTATATTGTGGTAAAGCTGCCATGCGCTCCCTGTGCACAACAGCTTTACCACAATATCGTGCATTAGACCCCTTATTAGTAAAATGCCTTGCCGCCAGCAAGCAAAAAGATACTCAGAATAATTTTGACAGTACTTTTTTTTAGTGTATTTTCAATTGCAAAGTGCTGAAAAGTTATTTTAAACAGAAACTTAGGAGAAAAAAAAATGAATTGTCTACCTTACACTCCGCAAGATGCAAGACAATTAACTTGTCAGCAATGCTTCTGTACAGTCTTGGCCCTTTTGGGGACAGAGGCAGCAGATGTGGTGACTATCACTATGATAAGGATTAGATTGTGAGCTCCTTTGAGAGACAGGCACGACTATATACACTGTAAAGCACCATGGAACGGAGCAGTTAAAAGTGTGACCAAAAATCCAAAAATGGGTACTAAATAGCGGGCACCAGGGCCACCTGCTACGCTATTTAGCGCGCGGCTCTGATTAAATTGTTATTTACCGTTTTGGGGCCACCCACTATGCTGTAAAGTGGGTGGCTCCGATTAAATAGTTAATTAACATTTTATTAATAGCGTTCAATTACATTGTTATTTATTGTTTTATTGGGGTCTTAAGGTTAGGCACCACTGGGGGGCGGTCTTAGGGTTAGGCACCACCAAGGGGGTCTTAGGGTTGGCACCACCAGGGGGTCTTAAGGTGGTCATACATCAGACGACTTGGTGGCCGATCGACCATCAGATTCAATTATTATAATCGAATCGGATGAAAATGGGTGCCGCTAAGTGCATGCCCAACTGACAATGCAACCAATTTCGGGCCGAAAATTGGTCGCATTGTCGATTGCGCATGCTGCTTGATAGTGTGCCGACTTGCTCGATTGGGTGCGCAGCGGGAACAGCGTGCAATTTTGGAATGATCAACAAATGCGGCTGTCCCCCCAATCATAAATGCTCCCCCCCCCGGTGCCCAGTGCAAGGTATACATTACCTATCCACGACTTTCGCTTGTCTCTCCGCTGCTCCAGGTGCACTCCACTGTCCATACACGTGCACCCCATGTGGTTTCCTAGTAAGGGTGCATGCCACACATGCGTGCCCTTACTAGGAAACCACGTGGAGTGCGCGTGTATGTAGAGTAGAAATCCCGGAAGCCTCGGACAGGTAATGTATACCTTGCACTGGGAATGGGGGGGGGGGCATTTATCATTAGGGGACAAGATTGGGGTGGCAAGGCAGACGGATGCGGCATCACAAGGCTGATTCCGGATCAAGTTCAGCATGGAATTGATCGGGAATCGGCCTGTGGTGTATGGGGAGCAGACAGATCTCTAATCAGATTTGATTAGAGAGAGATTTGTCTCTTGGTCAAATCTGCCCATACATCGCTAAATGTATGGTTACCTTTAGAGTTAGGCACCACCGGGGGAGGACTGTCTTGGGGTTAGGCACAACTGGGGGGGGGGGGCTTAGGGTTAGGCACCACCAGGGGAGTCTTAGGGTTAGGCACCACTGGGTGGTGGGGTCCTTACGGTTAGGCACCACCAGGGGGGGTCTTAGGGTTAGGCACCACCAGGGGAGAATTCTTTGTGAGCGTTGGGAGAGGTTACGTTATAGTAACATTTCAGCGAATATTGCTGATATTTCACAATATGAATCAAGTTGTACAATATTGGTGAATCTATCAATATTTTACTAATGCAATTAAATTGTTTTTTATCATTTGCGCCTAAATTAAGGCGCAACATTTTTAAATGTATGCCCATGGAAGCTGTCAGTACTATATAAATACGTAATGTAATTACAAACTGTACTTATGGAGCTACAGCTATCCTGTAATAAGGAGAACTATTATTCACTACTAAGACAACAATTCTAAGCTATGATAAGCCTGTATACAGTGGGATGCGAAAGTTCGTGCAACCTTGTTAATCTTCATGATTTTCCTGTATAAATCGTTGGTTGTGACGATAAAAAATGTCAGTTAAATATATCATATAGGAGACACACACAGTGATATTTGAGAAGTGAAATGAAGTTTATTGGATTTACAGAAAGTGCAATAATTGTTTAAACAAAATTAGGCAAACTAAATTGTCATTTTATTGATTCCAAAAACTTTAGAACTTATTATTGGAACTCAAATTGGCTTGGTAAACTCAGTGACCACTGACCTACAAACACAGGTTAATCCAATTATTAGAAAGAGTATTTAAAGGGGTTAATTGTAAGTTTCCCTCCTCTAATTTTCTCTGAAGAGTAGCAACATGGGGGACTCAAAACAACTCTGAAATGACCTGAAGTCAAATATTGTTCACCATTATAGCTTAGGGGAAGTATACAGAAAGCCGTCTCAGAGATTTCAGCTGTCTGTTTCAACAGTTAGGAACATATTGAGGAAATGGAAGACCACAGGCTCAGTTCAAGTTAAGGCTCGAAGTGGAAGACGAAATTTACACATTTGATAAACAGAAGCGACGAATGGTGAGAACAGCCAGAGTCAACCTACAGACCAGCACCAAAGACCTCCAACATCATCTTGCTGCAGATGGAGTCACTGTGCATCATTCAACCATTCGACGCACTTTACACAAGGAGATGCTGTATGCGAGAGTGATGCAGAGGAAGCCTTTTCTCCGCCCACAGCACAAACAGAGCCGCTTGAGGTATACTAAAGCACATTTGGACAAGCCAGCTTCATTTTGGAATAAGGTGGTGTGATCTGATGAAACTAAAATTAAGTTATTTGGGCATAACAAGGAGTGTTATGCATGGAGGAAAAAGAACACAGCATTCCAAGAAAAACACCTACTGCCTACAGTAAAATATAGTGGTGGTTCCATCATGCTGTGTGGCCAGTGCAGGGACTGGGAATTCTGTCAAAGTTGAGGGATGCATGGATTTCATTCAGTATCAGCAGATTCTGGAGACCAATGTCCAGGAATCAGTGACAAAGCTGAAGCTGCGCCGAGGCTAGATCTTTCAACAAAACAACGACCCTAAATACTGTTCAACATCCACTAAGGCATTTATGTAAGGAACGAGTACAACGTTCTGGAATGGCCATCACAGTCCCCAGACCTGAATATAACTGAAAATCTGTGGTGTGAGTTAAAGAGAGCTGTCTATGCTTGGAAGCCATCAAACCTGAATGAACTAAAGATGTTTTGTAAAAAGAAATGGTCCAAAATACCTTCAACCAGAATCCAGACTCTCATTGGAACCTACAGGAAGCATTTAGAGGCTGTAATTTCTGCAAAAGGAGGATACACTGAATATTGATTTCATTTCTTTTTTGTGGTGCCCAAATGTATGCACCTGCCTAACTTTGTTTAAACAATTGTTGCACACTGTCAGCGCCGGGACAAGGTCCTCCAGCACCCAAGGCTGAGACACCAAAGTGCGACCCCCCATCCCTGCCACCCCAGCCGTCACACACTGATTGCTATTACACTAAGAGGCACCCCAGGGCCCCCAACACCTTAATCTCTAGTTATCTGGCTTGCAGTCACTGCTATGTATCCCCTTTTCTTATTTCTCTTTGCTTTAAACATAATAGGAGAATGATAGCTGAGTGAGTTGTGCACCTCCTACACTGCGCCCTGAGGCTGGAGCCTCTCTCGCCTCTGCCTCGGCCCGGCCCTGCACACTGTAAATCCAATAAACTTCATTTCTCTTCTCAAATATCACTGTGTGTGTCTCCTATATGATATATTTAACTGACATTTTTATCCTAACACCTAACGATTTATACATGAAAATTAAAAATTAACAAAGGTCTCCCAAACTTTCACATCCCACTGTATATGGTAAAGGTGGCCATACATCAGGCGACTTGGCGGACGATCGACCATACAATTCGATTATTATAATCAAATTAGATGAAATTTGCTGCCAAGTGCATGCCCGATTGACAAAGTGACCAATTTCGTTACAGAAATTGGTCGCTTTGTTTATCGTGCATTCTGCAAGATGTCAGGCCGAAGTTGCTTGGTCGGGTGTGCGGCGGTAGGGCGGTGATTTCCATAACGAGCGACAAGACGAAGAAACCCCTGCCACAATGTATAAATGTGACCCCCGTGTTCATATATAAGTTACCTGTCCTGTTGCAGCATCCGGGCTATGTCCTGTAACCTCCGGGCAGCTATCCGTACTCTCTACTGGCACATAGCGTCTGACGTCAGACGTTATGCGCCAACAGACGCTATGCACAAGTAGCATGTAGGGGAAACCGCCTGGAGGTTATGGTACACTGCGCGGAGGCTGCAACAGGACAGGTGATGTATAAATGCACACACGGGAGGGCACATTTATACATTTCGGGGGCAGCGGCGGTGCAGCCAATTCCTTGAAGATTTCATGCTGAAATCGGATGGGAATCGGCTTGTAGTATATGGACAGAATTGACAAGAGAAAAATGTATCTCTAATCAGATTCAATTAGAGATAAATTTGTATCTTTGTCGATTCTGCGCATAATCGTCAGGTGTATGGCTACCTTAATGTCAGAACTATACCACAATATTACTGAAGAAATATGCTTTGTCCCTCAAAAAAAAAACATACAATGTAAAATGCAATTTTTAAAGTCAGAGTCACAAGATACACCTGTGAGAAGATTTTCATTTACATTGCTACACCTATATTGTTGTGTTAGGATTAACAGTACTGTTTGGTCTCAGTGGATGTACATATTTATATAATGGACCTTTTGTAAAACACAATGTGAATGGAACCATGGGAACTTTGCATTGCAAGTTACTTTTTATGCCTAGAAGCTTGTTCTATTTCTGCCTTTACTTAGATATATGTGAGTTAGGACATAATATTCCCGAAGCAGGCGGTTTCGGTACTCAACGCAGAGTGCCAAAGCTGGAGGCCGCTATAACAGTAATGCTTTAGTGCGTTGGGGGCGTAAGGGTAATTTGGGGTTCCAGCGATTGCCGGACCCCGAATAACTTCACCCTCTGAGTTGCTACAACTCGGAGGGTGAATAGTATTTAACAGCGCTGGGAATTTGAGCTGCAGCAGGGAGAGTCGACATTTGGCTCACCCTGCTCCCAACTCATTGGCGGCTTACCTATACATACTTAAAGTGACTCCGAGCTCATCAAAAAAATGAAAGTTGTACTCACCTGGGGCTTTCTCCAGCCCAGTGCTGGTCGGGAGGTCCCACGCCGGCGTCCTGGCTCCTCTGCTTCTCCCCGCTCCGGAATGGCTGACAGGCCGCAGCCCGGGCGACACTCTCCCGAGTGTCGGGCTGCTTCTTCCGCATATGACGCGGATTACGTCACACGCCGGCCGCCTCGCGTCATCACGGAGGCCGGCGTGAAAGTACTGCGCATGCGCGCTTTAATCGCGCATGCGCAGTACTTTCACGCCGGCCGCCGTGATGACGCGAGGCGGCCGGCGTGTGACGTAATCTGCGTCATATGCGGAAGAAGCAGCCCGACACTCGGGAGTAGAGATGTGAAGTTCGGATCTTTTCAATGATCCGGATGATTCGAATTGGATCATTGAAAAGATCCGGATCTTTGATCCGAATCTCGGATCATTTTACTACGGAAGCATTTCGGGGGTGAAATGACTAGCAGGACAGGAGAAGGGGAGGGGGGTGGACACGCAGAGAAGGGGAGAAGATGGTCAGAGGGCAGGGAGTGGACAGAGAAGGGAGGAGGGACGAGCAGGGAGCAGAAATGTTTTTTGTGCACACAATACCCACATGCTGCAATCATTATGCTTTACATATATTTCACCTATATGTGCATCTGTACACTTTGAATGCAAACGTCGCACAGTGAAAGAAAGCATTCCCAGAAGATAAGTGCAGCTGTTTAGAGCGAGTGCAGGAGGATCATATTGCACAGCAATCACAGTGCCTGCAAAGTTACTGAGCTGTGCCAAAAGTTTCCAATGTGTTCACTGTGCACAACTGCGGAACAGACAGCCTATAATGAGCAGCACATTATAGCCAGTATGTGTGCTCTACACATATCTGGCAGTGGCACCCATGTCTCCTCTCTCTCATCTACCTGTCCCTGTGCAAGGCTGGCTCCCTTCCAACAGAGCGATCCATCTCAGCTCTGCTTCCAGGACCCCGCTGCCTGCTGAGAGGGGGGCGTGTCGCTCCTGGCCCCGCCCCCTTTGCGATCCGAATCACTCATTTTGATGATTCGGATGATTCGACTCACAAAATAGATTCGGATCAAAGATCCGAATCGTTCATTATCCGGACAACACTACTCGGGAGAGTGTCGCCCGGGCTGCGGCCTGTCAGCCATTCCGGAGCGGGGAGAAGGAGAGGAACCAGGACGCCGGCGTGGGACCTCCCGACCAGCAGTGGGCTGGAGAAAGCCCCTGGTGAGTACAACTTTTATTTTTTAGATGAGCTCGGAGTCCCTTTAACATTGCCCCCACTATAGGTTGCTATGCCCCCAGCATAGGTATTCAGGCATAGGTGCATTATAGATAGTCAGGCATAGGTGCCCCAAGTATAGGTAGCAAGACATAGGTGCCACCAGTATATGTTAATCAGGTATAAGTGCCTTGTAAACCCACTCCAGTTACTATCCCCAAAACCCCCTTGTGGAGATATATTGAGGTGCTGATGATATTAGGGAGTACAGAAACCTATTCTATCATTTTTATGTCTGCTGTATATCTTTCAGAGGTGAAGGTCAGCCAGTATGGCCTGAAGATATTGGCAGCTAGCTTCATGGACTATTAATGTGATTGTGTGTGGTGTCAATAGACAGACAAAAGGGAACCTCATTACCTGTTTCTGACTGTACAGAGGAACTGTACGCTGTGATCTTTTGTATTAATGTGGACAGCTGCCATTGTCTTCAGTGAATGGACCAGTCCCCTTCAATAGGCAAGGAAGCTTTTTGATGTCTGGTAGGATACAATCTCACCTATTGAATTCTGCAAACTTCGAGAAGCTAAAACAGGGACCCCTTTGAAGTTTGCATATCACAAGAAAGATTATGACAAGCGTTCGGTGATGTCACAAACGGGGAAACTGCATTAGTTCCTGGGGGCTGGACATTAAATGCCCCAGGGGACACTTCAGAGTATAAAAAGCAGAGACAGATACCTAGTGATCATCTGCTCTTGGAGTTAGCGCATAGCTAGAGTTGATCTCGACTTCTGGTCGAACAAGCGGCATGCTCCTGCCGACAACGTTGAGACCTTCAAGTTGGTAACGTTTTTTTAATCCTCATTTTTATTTTACGCAAATATCCGTGTGTGTTATCTTTGTAACTTTTATCTTGTAACTATTTTTACTTTGTTTTTTTGTAATCTTTTGTATATATTAAGTTCTGCATTGTTCTATGTTTTTCTGGAATATTAAATTATTATTTAATAAGCTTGACTTCTGCCGTACTAAACTAACACTCATGGCCTAAAGGAGACTGCAGTGTAGCTGTGTATAAGTCCGTGCCTAGTTGTATGTTTGAGCAACACTACCATATGAAATTGTAATTGCATTGTGTGTGTGGGGGCGTTTGTCATACGTTGGCCTAAAGCGCGCAGCTGACCCAACGTACGAAACGCCAGTGCGAGTAGCTAACAGTATCGTTCGGAACAACTGTTAGTGGTTTTGCTGCACGACAGTGTAACTTGCATTACAAGTCAGTGTCTGATTGTGCGGTGTTACTGTACAACTGTACTGTGTGTGTGGGTGCGTGGCGTTCTCGTATTCGGCCTAAGCGCAAAGCTGACCCAAATACGAAAACGCGGAGTGCGCGCTGAGGACTCGATAGCAGAGTGGAAGTGTCTAGCGAACCGCTAGTGGTGGCAGTGAGAGGTGTTCTGAGGGGTCCCAGCCTTGGTTTAGCTTGACTAAGGCTGCTTCCCCTCTCAGTCTGGTCAAACCCGCAGTCGGGAACCGTATACACAGGCGTGCCGCGGGCCGGTTCCTGACACCCCTCCTCCTTCCCTCCCCATCGGCCCCCTACTTTTCCACCCATCCCCCCCCCTTGTCCCCCTTTCTCCCACCTGTTCCTCCATCCCATCCGTATTCGGGGTCCCAACCCACCGGGCTGCCCACATCCAAGTTGTCTTATAGGGCACAGCCCACAACCCTCAACCACGGACAGCACCGCACATTTGTAGTGACACACAGGGCGACACCTTTGAGCATTGTGATGCAGCGTGCAAGCCACACCGCACCCTGAGGGAGTGTACGACTTGACCACCTCTCCCCAACGCTGTCACCCCAAGCATCCCACAGGGCATACACCTCCTTGGGCTCGCATGTGAGTAAATACTGAGTCGCGACACGAAAATCGTATGGACAGGTGCAATGCGACGCCAGCACTGCACTTTAACAATATGGGTCCAGTCAGATGAGTGGGAACATTGAGACCCAGGCAAGAACATGTTCATCGTATACTTTTATATTTTTTACATTTCTTCCTTTTTTAATATATATTTATATATGTATTTGTATTATTTATCTTTTAGATTCATCTGTATATAAACCCTAAAGATGTTTTAGTATTTTAGTATTTTTTTGTTTTTGTGTGTAGATCGCCTGTACCTTAGGTGTTTTACACAAAGGATTAAAACCTAGTGGGCCGCCCATTGATACCCAAACCGTTGCCTCCCCCCTCCCCCAACGATACAACTCGTTGCGGATTAACAGCCCTCCTTGTTGAGTAGTCCTAAGTTGTGACCACTTAAACAGTACCTCACAGCCGCCACGTCATCTGAAGAAGGGATGGTAAACTCCGAAATGGGTAGTGACATGACGGCACCAGCAAGTAAAGGCCACGCCCCTGCTTCTCCTGCAACCCCGAAAGCTTTTGGCAGAGGATTACTACCATGATCCCGGTTCCTGGCCAGACCTCTGGATGTAAAACTACAGATGTGGGTGGCCAATTACACACGCTTTTCAATCTTACTTTAACCCCCTCCCGATCGGCATTATGACCACTTAATGCCGAAAGGTGTCAAGTCCTGGGGCGGGATTTTGCAGGTGATTGCGCATGCTGATGCGCATGCATCCCCGCTTGAATGACGGAGCTCCATCATCAGTCTCCCAGCTACCGCTGGATCGCCACTAGGAGACTGTTAGACTGCGAAACCGCCATCTAAGTATTTACATTGTACAGCGCTGCGATCTATCAATAGAAAAATTGGGAAATGTATTTTAAATAAATAAATAATAACTCAAACACTGCACGAGCGATCAGAGCCCACTAACAGAAAGCTCTGCTGGTGGGCAGAAAAGGGGGGGGGAGATTCATTTGTCTGCTGCGTGGTATGGCTCTGCAGCAAGCTTTTAAAGCTACAGAGCACATCATTGTAAAAAATAGTCTGGTCACTTGGTGGGTGTAAGCCTATGGTCCTGAAGTGATTAATGTAAGTGCAATTATCAATAAAAAGATGCATGCACTATTGGAGCGCTTTCTCTCTCTTCCTACTTCCTTACAGCAATCCTGGCACCACCCACTTGGAAAGCAGCACCAATGTGCATTATTGTTACAATATACTCACCACAAAAAATCACTAGCCATAACATCAAAAGCAGCGCAGGAGAAATTCTTTCTACATAAGTGCCCCCAGTATAGGTGATGGAGGGGAGCTGTGGTCACCCTGGCACTCAGCCGCCAGGAGGAGGGCCTGACTTCTCCCTCCCTCCCTCGCGGAGCCCCCTCTCTGTGCTCCTCCCTCCATTGCAGAGTAAGCGCAGCAGTAAGCCTGACATATAAACAATTCACTTCCTTCCGGGCTCCATGTGTCAATCACTTGCCACTGTGCTTGTCTGTCTGAAACCGCTTACTCTTACTACTTCCTGCTAATCAGGAAGTAGTAAAAGTGAGTGGCTTTACTGGAATAAACGAGACTTTTCCTTATTACTAATGTTCTATTTCTTAGCTGTACTACACATACAATTCATTATCTAATAAGTTTATTTTTTCTTCAGGTTTGCTTTAAGTTTAGAGGAAAGGGGATGAATACAAAAATCAACAGACAGGAAATGTGCTGTAAAGAACAGTGAGAGGAACTATGTTCATACACCAGGCTAGAGTCATCATATATCCTGTACATTTCCTGAACATGACTGGATGTTTGAAGGGAGCATAAATTCACCTTAGTGTTCTGTTCACCGCACTTGCCTATTTGTAAATCATTTTCATTGGTTTTGTTTTTGTGGTACTGTCCAAGAGTTATCTGCCATATTCCTATAAGTACCTCAGGGCTACTCACTGCTGCATAGACATGTACTGTATCCATCCAAAATACAAGGACTATAGTACCACGCTTGGTGGCGTATATACTGAGGCTCAGATTAGTCTGAGTCAAAAACTTAAGCTAGGGTCATACACGTGAGAACAGATAACTACTGTAAAGAAGGCAAAAGGCTAGGTTGTTTAACAGACTAGGGTCATTCACGAGATATCAGATGGCTGCAATACAATAGGCTGAGACAAAGGCTCGGTCGGTTAACAGGCTAGGGTCATACACGGGAGATCAGATGGATGAGGTACAATAGGACTAGGCAAGAGAGTGGTCAGTAAAAGCTGGGGTTGAAACTAAAGTCAGTCAGGCAGTCGCATTAATATACAATAATTGAGTAGTAAAGTCGCATTGAAATACAATAACAAGTTTTATCACAAAGTAACAAGAGTGCCCAGCAGACCAGCGTACTGATTGCTATGACGAATCAGAAGAGGAAGCTAGCGGCCGCGCTCCGCCATCCAAGCCGCCTGAGCCAGCGCTGGAACCACTGACAGGTGAGTCCCTTGCATTATGCCCCCCCCCCCCCCCCCCACACACACACACACACACACTGAGGATTGGTCACCGAACACTTAGCACCTGGTTTACCTAGATTCTTACTATGAAAATCAGAAATTAATTCTGGAGCGTGAATCTGGTGAGCAGGTACCCATGATCTCTCCTCTGGTCCGTACCCCTTCCAATCGATGAGATACTGTAAAGAATTCCTAATTTTACGAGAATCATGAATTCTTTCAATTTCATATTCAGGGTTACCTTCAACCACAATAGGCGGAGGTGGGGAGGCGAAGGGAACAGTATCCTTAGCAGATTTTAATAAAGAAACATGAAAGTGTTTACTACTCTGATAGAGTGAGGTAAAGAGACTCTGTAGGTGACACAATTAATTTTTTCCAAAATGGGATATGGACCAATGAAACGAGGACCCAACTTGGAGGATAACTGACGCAAAGGAATATTTCTAGTGGAGACCTACACCAGACCTCCAGGTGCAAATTCAGGTTCCGCAGAGCGGTGAAGATCAGCAAATTTCCTCTGACTTTCAACAGCTTTCTCCAAGTTTCTCTTGACCTCACCCCATGATTCAGACATCACACCCAACCAATACTCTAATCCTGGAAGATTAGATGATGAGGTGGATAAGGACACACACTTAAGCCGCATCTACACGAGTAGATGCGGCCGCGATGTTCCTTATCAATCGAGCCGCTGATGCGGCTCGATTGATAAGATCCGACAGGACGGATCTTGCTTCTGCCGATTCCCTGCTCGCTCCCCGCGAGGGGACAATGGCAGGGAATCAAGCGGAAGATAAGCGGGGACGAGCGGGGAATCGAATGCGGCGCACACGCGGCGAGCGGGGACGCGGAAGAGGCGATCCGGCAGCTAATCGAGCCGCCGGATCGCAGCCTCATCTATCCGGGTAGATGAGGCTTTAGAGTGTAGCCCTGTCACAATCTGGAATGGTGACATCCCAGTGGAAGAACCAACCAGATTATTAAAGGCAAACTCAGCAAACAAAATGTAGTCAGCCCAAGATTCTTGATTTTCAGATACATAACAACGTAAAAATTGCTAAAGAGTCTGGTTGGTTCTTTCAGATCTGGCCATTAGATTCAGGTTGAAATCCTGAGGAAGAGAACAAAGAAATACCTAACCGTTGACAAAAGCACCTCCAAAACTGAGCTACAAACTGTACCACTCTATCAGATACAATATTCTCAGGAATACCATGCAGATGAAAGATGTGATTGATGAAGAGTTCCGCTAATTCTTTGGCAGACAGAAGTTTAGTTAATGGTACAAAGTGAGCAGTTTTGCTAAAGCGGTCAACTACAACCCAGATAGCTGTATACCCATGATAGGAAGGCAAGTCTACTATAAAATCCATGGAGATATTAGTTCAGGGCTTTTCAGGTACAGACAGAGGTAACAAGTAACCACTAGGAGGAACCCTGGAACATTTACTGTGAGCACAGACTGAACAAGCTTTTACATAAGCTTCAGTATCCACTTTCAAAGTAGGCCACAACACATGTCTGGTTAATAGTTCCAACGTCTTTTTTTATACCTGGGTGACCCACAGTTTTGGAGTCATGAAACTGCTGGAGAACTTGGAGTCTGAATTGATGTGGGACAAACATGTTCCCTGGTGGTTTCCCTGAAGGAATATCCTTTTGAAAAGGCTTCAAATGTTCAGACTAATCATTAGAAAGAACTGTACTAGTCATGGAGGTTATGATGCATTGGAATGGAAGGATTGGAATTGGGACCTCAGGTTCAGCGGAGTTTGTTTCAAAACTGTGTGATAACGCAACCGCTTTAATGTTTTTGGTACCTGGTTTTTAAGTTATAACTAAATTGAATCAGGAAAAGAATAGAGCCCAACGTGATTGACAAGAGTTCAATCTTTTAGCTCCCTTAATATACTCAAAAATTTTGTGGTCGGTATAGACCGTGATTGGATGAGAGGCTCCCTCCAACCAATGTCTCCACTCTTCAAAGGCCCATTTGATGGCCAATAACTCTCTGTTACCGATGTCATAGTTATGTTCTGCAGGAGAAAATTTTCTAGAGAAAAAAGCACAAGGATGTAGTCTTTCTGGTGTGCCTGAATACTGGGACAATACTGCCCCTACTCCAATCTCGGAAGCATCCACTTCAACAATGAACGGACGTTACACGTCAGGATGCGTGAGAACTGGAGCAGTATAGAAGGTCCTCTTCAGTTCCTGAAAAGTCTCCACTGCCTGAGTAGGCCAAACTGAAGGATTAGCGTACTTCATAGTGAGGTCAATAAGAGGAGCAACTTTAGTAACAAACCCTTTAATAAACCTTCTATAAAAGTTAGCAAAACCAAGGAAACGCTGTAAGGCCTTCCAATCATGGGGGTGAGGCCAGTCTAAAACTGCCTTGAATTTCCCAGAATCCAGACCATGGCCAACCCCCTATCGGAGACAACATACCCCAAAAAGGCAAACTGGTTTCAAAAATGCATTTTTCCATTTTAGCATATAATTGGTTTTCGCGAAGTTTCTGCAACACCAACCTTACATGTTCCCGGTGTTCACAAGTGGAGGAATAATAGACCAAAATATTGTCAAGATAGACGACAAATTTACCCAAAAGCTATCTAAAAATGTTGTTTACGAAGTCTTGGAAGACTGTTGGGGCATTGCAAAGACCAAAGGGCATGACTAGGTATTCATAATGCCCCTCTTGAGCGTTGAACGCAGTCTTCCACTCATCCCCCTGATGGATACGTATAAGATTATAGGCCCCCGTAGATCTAATTTAGAAAACACCCTGGCCCCCACCATTTGAGTAAACAGATCATCAATGAGAGGCAAAGGGTACCTGTTTTTCACAGTTATCTTGTTCAAGGCTCGATAGTCTATACAAGGTCGTAAACCCCCGTCCTTTTTTTCTACAAAAAAGAATCCTGCCCTGGCAGGGGAGGACGAAGGACAGATAAAGCCCTTAACCAAATTTTCTTTGATATAATCCTTCATGGCCTGTTTTTCAGAACCAAACAGTTTATACAAATGTCCCAGAGGAGGCATGGTATTGGGCAGCAGATCAATAGAGCAATCGTAGGGTCTGTGAGGTGGGAGCCTATCGGCAGCCTGAGAGGAGAACACATCTGCAAACTCTTCATAACTGGAAGGCAGTCCCTTGATTTTAATGTCAACATTATGCAAAGGGAATGACCTAAGACAGTTATCAAAGCAATAGGAAGACCAATTAGTGAGTTGACTAGAACACCAATTAATGTGTGGATTGTGTAACTGTAGCCAGGGAAGACCCAGGACCAAAGGACAGGAATGCATTCTGAGCAGGTAGAGCTGAGTTTGGAGAACCCTATCTGCATCGGCTCTTCTCCAGAAGGAGAAACATTACTGCCAGAGGGAAGATACGCCACTGGGAGCGACTGAGCTTTGCCCTGACGTCGCTGTCTCACCCGCCTGTCAACTCATATTGCCGACGTTATGGCGTCTTCTAGGGTTTTGGGATCAGGGTGGCTAACCAAAATATCATTGATTGAGTCAGAGAGACCAAATAAAAATTGATCCAATAACGCTGCCTGACCCCAATTGGTAGAAACTGACCACCATCTAAACTTGGCAGCGTATTCCTCATCTGTATGACGAACTGTCGTAAATCTCTTATTTACGAACCGCTGTAGCGGTTATATCAGGGTCAGAGTATAACACAGACATAGCAAGAAATTATTAACATACGATAGTGCTTCATCTTCAGGAGGTAGGCCATAAGCCCAAGTCTGTGGGTCTCCCTGCAACAGTGATTTGATCAATGCGACTTTCTGAGATTCTAACCCTGAGGATCTAGGCCGAACTTCAAAATAAGTCAAGCAACTGTTAATAAAATTTCTAAAGGTTGACCAAGAGCCTGAAAATTTCTCAGGAAGTGGCATTTTTGGCTCCATAGGTGTATGAGGAATTGGAGGAGGTGCAGGTTGATCGTTATGAACTGCAAAAGACTCAGCACATAGTGGTGCATTAGCTAAGCGAGTCAATTGTTCCTGCTGAGCAGCCACTGTCTGGGTGAACTGATTCACAGCTGCTGTGAGAAACATGACCTGTTGCTGCAGCTTCTCCATGAGTATAAATTATATAGGCCTGTGATAATATCACACTTGGTATAAGGCATATATACCGAGGTTCAGATTAGTCGTAGTCAAAAACGTAAGCTAGGGTCATACATGTGAGAACCAGATAACTACGGTACAGAAGGCTGAGACAAAGGCTAGGTCGGTTAACAGGCTAGGGTCATAAACAGGAGATCAGATGGCTGAGGTACAATAGGACTAGGCAAGAGAGTGGTCAGTAAAAGCTGGGGTCGAAACTAAGGTCAGTCAGGCAGTCGCATTAATATACAATAATTGAGTAGTAAAGTCGCATTAAAATACAATAACAAGTTTTATCACAAAGTGACAGAGTGCCCAGCAGACCAGCGTACTGATTGCTATCACGAGCAAGGACTGAATGAGAGACAGGGATTTAACCACTTCCCTACCACAGGTTTTTTCCACTTCAAGACCAGAGCAATTTTCACATAACGCTTCTCCCATTCATTTGCCAATAACTTTATGACTACTTATCACACTGAAATGATCTAAATATTTTTTGCGGAACAAACTAAGCTTTCTTTGGGCAGTACTTTTTGCTAAGAATTATTTTATTATATACCGTATTTCGCGCCGTATAAGACGCTCCGGAATATAAGACGCACCCAGGTTTAGAGGGCAAAAACCAGGGAAAAAAAAAATACTAAACCTGGTGCGTCCATATTCCAGGAGCGTCTTGTACATGTCCTTCTGTGTGTCCTCATGTGTGCTCCTGTGCCCCCCATATCCCTATGTGTCCTTCTGTGTGTCCCCCTGTGCCCCCATGTATCCTCCTGTGCCCCCATGTGTCCTCCTGTGCCCCCATGTGTCCTTCTGTGCCTCCCATGTGTCCTCCTGTGCCCCCCATGTGTTCTCCTGTGTGTCCTTCTGTGCCCCCATTGTGTCCTCCTGTGCCCCCCATGTGTTCTCCTGTGTGTCCTTCTGTGCCCCCCATGTGTCCTCCTGTGCCCCCCATGTGTTCTCCTGTGTGTCCTTCTGTGCCCCCATGTGTCCTCCTGTGCCCCCCATGTGTCCTCCTGTGCCCCCATGTGTTCTCCTGTGTGTCCTCCTGTGCCCCCATGTGTCCTCCTGTGCCCCCCATGTGTTCTCCTGTGTCCTCATGTGCCCTTATGTGCCCCCCATGGGTTCTCCTGTGTGTCCTCATCTGCCCCCATGTGTCCTGTGCCCCCCATGTGACCTGTGCCCCCATGTGTCCTCCTGTGCCCCCATGTGTGCTCCTGTGCCCCCCCATGTGTCCTCCTGTGCCCCCATGTGTTTTTCTGGTGCCTCCTCATGTGTGCTCCGGTGCCCCCATGTGCCCTCATTTGCCCCCCTGCCTTCCTCCCTCCCACCTGCCCGAGTCTCCTGGCCCCCAGATTGAGTGTTAATAGCGGCAACAACTTACCTTTGCCAGGCTCCCGCGCTGATCCTAGATCATTGCGCTGCCCCCCGCTAGCCTCCTCTGCCTCCCCCCTCTGTATCTGGCCCCCCCGGGTGTAGGAATAAGTATCGGCAGCTTACCTCCGCAGTGCGCCCGCGATGACTGCAGACGTCCGTCTTCCAGGCACTTCTCGCTCTAGTGGCCGGCTTGAACTGATGACGCGCAGTTCAAAGCCGGCCACTAGAGCGAGAAGTGCCTGGAAGACGGACGTCTGCAGTCATTGCGGGCGCACTGCGGAGGTAAGCTGCCGATACTTATTCCTTCACCCGGGGGGGCCAGATACAGAGGGTGGAGGCAGAGGAAGCTAGCGGGGGGCAGCGCAATGATCTAGGATCAGCGCGGGAGCCTGGCAAAGGTAAGTTGCCGCCACTATTAACACTCAATCTGGGGGCCAGGAGACGCAGGCGGGCACAGAAAGGCAGGCACAGAAAGGCAGGGAATCCCCAACGTGGCGGCGGGCCGGCGGTTCGGATCGGCGGGCGTTATTAAGTTGGGGATTCCCTGCCTTTGCCGTATAAGACGCAGGGACTTTTTCTCCCCATTTTTTGGGGAGAAAAAGTGCGTCTTATACGGCGACAAATACGGTATGTATTTTACAGGGAAGAAGAAGAAAAAAGTTGCAAAAATTCATCATTTCTCAGCTGTTAGCCATTGTAGTATAAAAATGAAATGTGCTAAAACAGACATTTTATTTGCCCATTTGTCCCGATTATTACAACGTTTAAATTGCGTCCCTAGTACAATGTATGGTGATAAGATTTTATTTGGAAACAAAGGTGTATTTTTTCAGTTTAGTGGTTTATATACTATAAAAATAATACACTTTTATTTACAAAAGCAACATTTATATACCCACATAACATACATATTTAAAAAGTCCCTAAGGTACCTATTTATGTAGGATTTTTTTTAATGTTCTAATTTAAAAAAAAATTTTTTTACAAGTTTTATTTTGGTAACTATGGGTTGGGGTGGAAGGGGTTAATACCCTGAAGCCCGCCCAAGCCGGCCCCAACCTACAACAACCAATCAGCACACAGCATCCTGCCTGAGTGTCAGCTGAGCAATCTCTCAGCTGACACTATCATTGCCGACGTCTGGGGGCATAAGAGCGGCTCTGAGCCGCGTGCGCCCGCCCAGGGATGCAAGGGAGATGCGCACTCCCAGTCACCGCCGCAAGGATTCTGAGGATGCCGCCGGACGAATCGGAAGAGGAAGCTCGTGGCCGCGCTCCGCCATCCGAGCCACCTGAGCCAGCGCTGGAACCGCTGACAGGTGAGTCCCTCACATATAGCACATGAAAACTTTTCAATCCGGCTCTAAAAAGTTTTCCATCCTTTCGTTTACCTAAAATATACTACTGTACTTTATAAAAAAAACCAAACATAACTTTAATTTTGTTGGCAGTGTTTAACCACTTCCTGAAAAAGTGGCAGTATATTTACGCCCCGTGGGAGGACTGTACCCGTTCCAGAGCTGTAGATATACGTACCTCGCCATGTTGCCATTTTGCGCACTCCTGTGAACGTTTTCATCACTCCCCGCTACTAGACCGATCAAACATTTCCATTCACCGATCTAAGTGCCTATGATCAGTGATCACGAGCATCAATGAGATGCCGGTGGTCATTGACTAAAGTGAAAGTAAGAACATACACACATTATTTCCTGTAATGTGTATGTAGTAGCCTGGAGTAAATATAGTGGCCAAATAGTAAAATACACCCTAATAAATTACATACAAATACATGATTCTCCCATTAAAATTAATCCCTTACCTCCCCCACTCTCCCATAGTTAGCAAAATAAAACAATTGTACAACATATTTTTGTACCACAGTTGTCCCATTCATCAGGCATACTACACTTTGTAGGGCTCGTGGTGTCTCTTCTCTGCTCTTTGCTCCTTCTCTGGAAGGCATGTGTGACCTACAGGTCAGGACTCTATTTAATTTAATGTACAGTGCTGGGTAATGTCGGCCCTTTATCAATAAACATGATAGCCATAAAACTATTCATAAAGATAATGCTGCATCAAATAGTAAAAATCTTTGCAGAGTGTGGTACCAATCTAAGAGTTCTGCATGGTGATTAATATATTTCTGATTGGTGACTATCTGTGATTAGATCTGGACCTCAGTCCATAATAGAAACATATTTTGCAGCTTACAAATTACTTTAGGATTAGATCATGAAAAGGTCAGTTTTTCATATAACTGCAAAGGTTAATAAAATAAAAACAAATCATAAAGTTCACTTTTTACATATTGATTGTATAAATTATTCATATTTATTCCTAGAGGTATTATAGCAGCTGATTCGGTCTTTATAGATTTATCCTCATTGAAGACAGGGCAGGTGGTGGACAACAGATGACAGATTCTTCATTTCATTTAAAATGTAAATACAAAATACAAACCCCCCCCAAATCTAATTTTGCCTATATGATTTGCAAGGCCTGTAATGCATGGACTGTGTTAGGTACTCATTCTGTATGATAAAATACCATATGAGTTTTGTTGATGTACTCATGCTTACTATAATCCTTTGACTCCATTCATTGCATAAAGATGGTGGCTTTGACCAGTGAGAGAACAAATGTTCTTTTCTTCAGGAAATAATGCACCAAAGCCATAAACGAGAGAGTATACAGTAACCCACCAACAAGGGATTATGGGAACATGCAGGATTATACTGGGGCCATCTGTTACAGTTGTATTGTTCAACCAAATGTATCACAAAACAAATTTGTATCTGCAGCAGCAGCAGCATGTAACTGGAGAAAAAGGAATCAGTTGATGATCTGAGATATTTGTTAAGGAATCTCAATACACCAATTCTTGTCAATGTTGTCGTGCTGGCAAGGGACAGACTGCAGCAGTTAATATGGTGGATTTTGATTGCTCTTTGTTTGCATATCTTATGTGAATACTGCAGTTTGAGAAAGATGATGCATACAGGGCTATTTGAATGCTTGTGACCCTTTTGAATGTCCATGCTTTTCTGAATGAATACGTAAATCATTATCATGCTGGGAACACACAGTGCAATTTCTCATCGGATCGGCGCGTAATCTGATGGGAATTTGTATCACGTGTACATGTCCAAACTGCTCCCAATCAATAAAGGGATCGATTTTCCAATTATAACTTCAGAAAATCAATCAGAAACAGATCGGACAGGTCTGCGGGCTGAAATGCTTAATAAGGGCTCGTTCAGATCAATCAGCGCAGATGGCTGTGCGATCGGAAAGCAACACGTACGATTGTACACCATCTGCGCTACTGTGCGCTGCGCTGCAGATCCTATTCACTACAGTGAATGGGATCTGCCCTGCGATTCCCAAAAATGCATGCAGTAGAACAATAGCGCACGCACTGCTGCACAGCACATATGATGGGAATGGTAGAAGGGCCATCTGTGCTCTTCTACCGTTCTTGTGTGTCGCACACTATGCGCGCTGCCAAAATGCGCACAGCAGCGCGTATAGGGCTTGATTCACAAAGCCGTGCAAACTGTTAAGCAACAATGTGCTAAACAGTTAGCATGTGAAGTGCCGTTCGTGGACTTTTGCGCGCGCAAAGTGCCGCAATTCGCGCGATCTCAGACCTTTGCGCGCGCAATTTGCTGCGAATCGTGGCAAATTGCGCGCGCTAAAGTCCGCGATTGCGCGAATCGCTGCACTTTGTGCGCGCAAAAGTCCACAAACGGCACTTCACGTTCTAACTGTTTAGCACACCCGTGCTTAACAGTTTGCACGGCTTTGTAAAACAAGCCCTTAGTCTGAACGAGGCCTGAGTGTCTGTAGTGTTCCTAACAAATAAATATTGTGTACTTCAGCCTATTAGGACACTTTTTTTTTGTTTTCTGCAGAGTGACCACTTGGATCTCAGGATCACCTATGTTCAGCATGGAGACGGACTGATTTTCTCCACAACCAGAACTTGTATCTTTTTGTACCCAAATTGTCCCACTCATCTGACATACTACACTATATAGGGTTTGTGATGTCTTACTGTTTTTGTTCCTTCTCCGGACGGCACATGTGACCTATGGAACCCGTACATATTGGTGCTGTTATTGGTAATTGGAGGGTGTGGCTACACAAGCCCCTCATGAGCCACTCATCTGCGCTTCCAAATAGGGATGTTCCGTGTGCTGTTATGGAATAGTGTAAGTCCATCCTGTCCTTTTGCATTTTCTCCAATGCAAGTCTGTGGAATGGTGAGGTTATTGGGCCATCATCCAGACAGCCAAGCTCCTAACTAATGTGGATAGGAGGCGGGTAGTGAATGCATTCAAAAAAATTGGACGCGCTTCCGGATCAACCAATAAGATAAAGAAAAGTCACTTATCCACAGTTCAAATTATCCTGATCACTCCAAGTCCCAGGGAGAAGCGGGATATGACCCACGGTCAGAACCAAACTTTTTCCTCCGGATCCACACATCAAATATGTAAGAGAAAAGAAAAAGACATAGCGTAATCACAAACAGAGGAGCTGTCCCCGTCACCTCGCCAATGTAAACCAGCACCTTCTGTGGTCACCTCCACTCGTGGGTCCCCCCGTTTAGCCCACACTCACCCTCACTGGCCTCCACAAATCCGGAGGTAGGGAATCAAAGCATGCGGGGGGCGAGCACACACTGGATACAGGCTCACTTGCAATAGATACGTTCTGGCTCCTCACTCACGCAGATACTGAAGGACTAAAAGAGCTCCACATAGTGTAAGACCATTTAATATAGATAAAATCAATTAGTGGAGTTACGCATCACGTGATCGGCTGGTAGTCTACAGCGTGCAGATGACTATGGGATCCAGAGTGACATGCTAGCAGGCGGCGCTTGGGAGGATTGCCATCAGCTGTACAATGCGCATATTCCTTTTACTCTTGTGAGTGCAATTTTTAATTGATTTTATCTATATTAAATGGTCTTACACTATGTGGAGCTCTTTTAGTCCTTCAGTATCTGCGTGAGTGAGGAGCCAGAACGTATCTATTGCAAGTGAGCCTGTATCCAGTGTGTGCTCGCCCCCCGCATGCTTTGATTCCCTACCTCCGGATTTGTGGAGGCCAGTGAGGGTGAGTGTGGGCTAAACGGGGGGACCCACGAGTGGAGGTGACCACAGAAGGTGCTGGTTCACATTGGCGAGGTGACGGGGACAGCTCCTCTGTTTGTGATTACGCTATGTCTTTTTCTTTTCTCTTACATATTTGATGTGTGGATCCGGAGGAAAAAGTTTGGTTCTGACCGTGGGTCATATCCCGCTTCTCCCTGGGACTTGGAGTGATCAGGATAATTTGAACTGTGGATAAGTGACTTTTCTTTATCTTATTGGTTGATCCGGAAGCGCGTCCAATTTTTTTTGAATGATTATAATTGCAAAACTGACAGTTTGTTTTTTGGATCCCGCACCACATCTGTGACGGTTTTTCCATTAGCGCATATATTATCTTGTATTTTGCGGGTAGTGAATGCAGGAATGAGGTCATGTGATCCATGAGGTTTAGTAGGCCCAGTATCATGCCATTTACATGGGAAATGTTCCCTCATTACCAGCTTTGGTTCTCCATCTACAGTATACCTGTAAGGCTTGGTGGTGTATTCTCCACAGTCAGCATGCAACGCATGAGCTGGCGTGGAGGAGGTACACACACTAGCACAAGGAAACAGGCTATCCCTAGTATAGTGGAGGGGAGGACTGACTCCAATAGGAAATTGTGGCGCACAGAGCCGGTGCAGATCCAACAGCCACAACCAATGCTTTCGCTATAACGTCTCAGCGCAAAGTAGCGCTGAGCGCATAAACCAGAACTGAGGAGATCAGGGAAGGTAGACAGAATGAACGCTTGCTTAACTAGCCACTACTTAGTGACAGCAAGTGTCCACAACAAGACAGACTGGAATGAGGCAGCCAATGCGTTTACAGCGATGGCGTGCCTCACAAAGACAGGACAGGATAGTCAGGAAATAGCAGGATCAAGATAGATGAACGTAACACAGACAAATATACAATAACTATGTTTTCCTAGCGTATTACAATTACAGCTATCAATGAAACTATTTGTAACGTCTGACTAACATATGTATATATCGGCAATGAACCGATATATGACATAAGCAGGAACGCTGACTAGGACTGGAGTAATACAGGGAACAGGACTCAGAAGGATTCGCTATCTCTTTGCAGAGATGAACGCAATCCACAAACGGTAACAGAACAGGATTCAGAAGGATTCGTTATCTCTTCGCAGAGATGAACGCAATCCACAAACGGTAACAGGACAGGATTCAGAAGGATTCGTTATCTCTTCGCAGAGATGAACGCAATCCACGAACAGGACCAGGAGCAGGATACTAGCTCAGCACGGGTGCTTACGATACGCGCAAACTACCAAAACGTGCTGGAAAGCTGAATAACTGCACACAGGATATAAACAGTTCGTGTACGTATACATCAGCGACACTGATGTATCAACGTAACACGAATACAAGGAAAATAATAAACGTGCTGGTATGCATATATATGGGCAATGAACCAATATATGATGCAAAACCAGCAAAGTATCTTTAGAACAAGAAACACGATCGGGGGCTGAAGCGACAGCAAGACAGGCTTAAACTGAAGCTATGAAAACCCAAGGAAACCCTGCAGGAAGCAGATCTTTATACTGAGGTCATCCAATGGGAGCAGACATGCAGATTCCCACACAGGTGAATGATAATCAGTCACAAGCTGACAGCAGGGAAAGGCCGACAAAGCTATGCAGCTTGCATGAAAAGAGATCAGAACTACCTGAGCTGCAGCACTACTACTTCCAGCAATGCCTGCTGCAGCAGCGATCATTACAGTACCCCCGCCCTTAAAAGCGGATTCCAGACGCTTTTCAAAACTGAAATTCCCAACAAAACAGTCTGACTGATAATTCATGATGACCGGGACAGCCCGGCAAGACCGAATTCCAGAATCGGTCCCCACAAGACTGGACCCATCAGAACCAGAACCTACAGAACCATGCCCATCAGTACTACAAGCCCCAGTGTGACACCCATCAGAACCATGATTTCCAGAAGAAAGCCCTCCGAAACTCCCTGAGCGATACCCACCGCCTTCCAGGAACCGTTCAAAAACGCCAAAGCCTTTGCAATGCCCACCGGGACTGTCTTTACCAACACAAAACCCACTGTTGAACCAGTCCAAGGCACCAGGACAAGTTTTCTCAGAGACCTCCCAGAACACCTTGAAGCTCCAAAGAGATCCCCATAGGTCAGAACGCCCCTTAGGCTCACATGGAGAACTATCAAGAACCCCTATGGAACCTAGGGCAATTCCCGAGTCAGGGCCACAAGGACAAACATCAAGATCAGGGCTTTCAGGGACCAGAACCATCTCTGGGCATGCAGGCAGACTGGCAACATCAGAACATGTTCCCACTAAGGAAGCATCAGAGCACGCTAACACCTTAGACACACTTGGGCATTCTGGCACACAAAGAACATCTGGGCACACTGGCACAAGAGAAACCTCTGGGCATGTCAAGGAACTGTGAGACTCAGGGTCAGCCAAGACAGGACCAAAACCAGGACTGGCCAAAAAAAAATCATCATGACTAGACTTCGCAACTACTGGACTTTTACACGAGAATGCAGGATCAGACTTAGATGTCGCTGATTCCAGCAAAGTCAGTAACAAATCAGATTCAGGGGCACTAACAAGACAGGACAAATCTTCTGATGTATGCACTGAACCAGATAGGGACTCCACAACTACCTCTGGACTGGACAGAGACTCATCTAATACACTGGATTGGAGCTCATGAGGCGCTGCAGAACAAGTCAGTATTGCAGCAGCCCCCACTGGACTAGGCAAAACTGAGGAATTCCCTGGACAGGAAGGGGACTCTGGAACCTCTGCCGCAGCGGCCAGAGAACCAGAATCTTTCAGAATACAGGGCTGGGTTTCAGGAACACTCATTAGACCGGACTGAAATTCTGAGATTTCTATTATTTTGACCAGAGAATCAGAATTATCCATGTTACAGGGCAAGACTTTTGAAACATTCAGAGGACAGGGCTGGAGTTCCTCGGCTGTTACAACACTGGAAAGGGACTCAACAACATTGGTTAAATCAGACTGTGTACAGGGCAAGGTATCTAACACACTTGCTGACGAGGACAATTTTTCAATGGCTTCTGCTTCGCTGGGCAGAAATTCATCAAGTTTTATTAGAGCAGACTGTAATTCCAAAACAGCTGCTAAACAAGTGAATATTACTGCAACACCAACTGAGGTAAGCAGTGCCTCAGACTCCTCTGCTAGAGGGTTTGGAGTATCCAAAGTACTGGGTGAAGCATAAGACTCTGCGACCACAGCTTCACTGGACAGGATCACTGGACAGTCCATATTGCAGGGCAAAACCATGGAAGCACCTGCTGGACAGCACAATGACTCTGTGACCTGAGTTTCATTGGAGAGATCTACTGCACAATTCATGGTACAGGGCAAATTTACTGGAACATTTTCTGAACACGGTAATAATTCTGCGATTTCGGATTCACACAGCAGACGCTCTGAGCTATTCACGAAACTAGAGTGAGGTGTAGAAACAGGAAGATCAAAACACAATGTTTGCGCATCTGAATCACCATTCAATTGTAAAATTGGAAAATTCAGATGCTGGGGTTCTGAGGTTTCTGGACAGGATTGCTGGGACTCGGAAACTGATGTAGTGCATCTATTGGCATCTGCTGGATCAGACAGGAGTTGAACTTTATTAACACAGGTAATTTCTGCAGAAGTGCTTGCAGAGACAGGCAAGATTTTTCTGGTGTCTGTTTCACTGAACAAAGACTCATGAGTACTGGCTAGGCTGGACTCAGAAGTCAGCAGGACCTCTGGATTCTCTGCTGAGAAATTAGTGCAGGGCAAAGTTAAGAAAGTATCAGTGGCTTCTGTTTTACTGGGAAGTAACACTGAGTTATCCATGGTACAGGGTGGAGTTACAGGAACATTCACAAGACATGGCAGGGACTCAGTAACTGGAGAAGTGGGACAGTCTCCAATTGACAGTGTGTCTTCCCTGGTATCAACTGATTGAATCGCATAAAAATCGTCCAAAATCATTTTCCACACATCGATCAATGGAGCCACAAAGTCATACACACACACACCAGTTTTTATTAGGTTATAGGCAGACTTAATGCATGCATTCAATACTAATTCACTTTTTGCACTGTAAAATTGACAAAATGAACTTGAATCATTCTTCCATTCATTGACCAGAGCTTCCATCTCTCCTTTCTCAAATGGAGGATTCCAAGCATACTTAACAGGCAGATCACAGTTTGCAGATATGATTGTGGCAGGGACATATATTGGGTTAATTAGCAGGTGATTGGCAGATTCCTTATTCTTAAGAATCTCCAATACCTGTAGCAAGTGTTGAACTGTAGTGTATGCAAACTTTCCTTGCTTCACAAATAAGTTGATTTGTTCAATACTCTGTAATATCTCCTCATAATCATACTCAGATAATTATTTTAAACAAAAATCTTTATTTTCCCTAGCCAGTGATGAAAGTTCATTAGTAGTTTCATAAGTCCATTTAACTCCCCTGAAAGACAATTGCATTTCATTATCTGTTAATGGCAGAATCTCATTATAGGTCTCAGTCGCTAAGGATAACGACTCTGCAGATCGGACACGTTTCTTAGAACGTTTGCGTTTTGCCTTAGACCCTGCTGTTTTTGGTGATTTATTCAAGGCTGCAGGAAAATTATCAGGAACCCTCTCTGCTTGCTGATCATTTTTGCAAACAATTGAAGGAGCAGCTGATTGGCCTGCTGCCAGGAGTTCATTTAGAGGAAAAGGCAATGGATCTATGCGCAACCAGTTATGGATCACAAACGCTAGAAATTCCAGCGGTCTCTCATTCAAATCGGAATGATTGAGAACATCACATGCCCACTGAAGCAATTGCCCTTTAAACAAAATATAAACTAACTGGAGTGCCCAGGTTGAAACAGGAGTCGCTTGGAGATCGGGATTGGCCAGGAACCTGGCACATTCAGAGAAAAACTCATTTTCTGTTTCAGAGTTAAGTTCTTCAAATTTCTTAAAGGAACAGGAACCATAATTAACTGTGTCATACTTTCTGGGAATCCCCCCCACAATGGGGATTGGTAGTGGGGTTTTCATAATGTAAGGCTTGGTGGTGTATTCTCCACAGTCAGCATGCAACGCATGAGCTGGCGTGGAGGAGGTACACACACTAGCACAAGGAAACAGGCTATCCCTAGTATAGTGGAGGGGAGGACTGACTCCAATAGGAGATTGTGGCGCACAGAGCCGGTGCAGATCCGACAGCCACAACCAATGCTTTCGCTATAACGTCTCAGCGCAAAGTAGCGCTGAGCGCATAAACCAGAACTGAGGAGATCAGGGAAGGTAGACAGAATGAACGCTTGCTTAACTAGCCACTACTTAGTGACAGCAAGTGTCCACAACAAGACAGACTGGAATGAGGCAGCCAATGCGTTTACAGCGATGGCGTGCCTCACAAAGACAGGACAGGATAGTCAGGAAATAGCAGGATCAAGATAGATGAACGTAACACAGACAAATATACAATAACTATGTTTTCCTAGCGTATTACAATTACAGCTATCAATGAAACTATTTGTAACGTCTGACTAACATATGTATATATCGGCAATGAACCGATATATGACATAAGCAGGAACGCTGACTAGGACTGGAGTAATACAGGGAACAGGACTCAGAAGGATTCGTTATCTCTTCGCAGAGATGAACGCAATCCACAAACGGTAACAGGACAGGATTCAGAAGGATTCGTTATCTCCTCGCAGAGATGAACGCAATCCACGAACAGGACCAGGAGCAGGATACTAGCTCAGCACGGGTGCTCACGATACACGCAAACTACCAAAACGTGCTGGAAAGCTGACTAACTGCACACAGGATATAAACAGTTCGTGTACGTATACATCAGCGACACTGATGTATCAACGTAACACGAATACAAGGAAAATAATAAACGTGCTGGTATGCATATATATGGGCAATGAACCAATATATGATGCAAAACCAGCAAAGTATCTTTAGAACAAGAAACACGATCGGGGGCTGAAGCGACAGCAAGACAGGCTTAAACTGAAGCTATGAAAACCCAAGGAAACCCTGCAGGAAGCAGATCTTTATACTGAGGTCATCCAATGGGAGCAGACATGCAGATTCCCACACAGGTGAATGATAATCAGTCACAAGCTGACAGCAGGGAAAGGCCGACAAAGCTATGCAGCTTGCATGAAAAGAGATCAGAACTACCTGAGCTGCAGCACTACTACTTCCAGCAATGCCTGCTGCAGCAGCGATCATTACAATACCTAAACTAATCATCTCACTATTGTCAAAATTATTTTTCAAATTAGAGTGCCATAAGTGTGAAATTCCTGCATCAGGTTGGGAAATGAGATTTGCAGATTGGTAAGATACAATGACATGTCATCCGCATATGCGGCTTCCTTTTGGGTGGAGTAATCCATAGTGATACCCTGTATGCTGGAGTTCAGCCTCACCCTGCACAAGAATGGTTCCAGTGACGGGGCAAAGACGAGCGGGGAGAGTGGGCATCCCTGTTGGGTTCCATTTTTTATTAAATCTCTGGGTCACTTAAATATACCCTCTATAAAGGCCCACTTCACCCTGTCAAATTGCCTTTTCAGCATCTGGAGACAGAAACATAACTAGGATGGACTGAGTCCTGCCCATTGGGCCAGGTTGAGTGTACAGATGGTGTTCTCTCCATCTTCCCGCCCTTTGATAAACCCAACCTGATCAGCTTGTTCATAGGTGGAGCCAATCTGTTGGCTGATGTCTTTGAAAACAGCTTTATATCTACATTTTACTAGGTCTGTAACTTTGACACTGTGCTGGATCTTTACTCTCCTTGTGCAGTACCGTAATAAAAGACTCCAGCATAAAGGGAGAGAGCCCAACCTGCGACCCCTCCAAATTTGTACCACCATTAACCAGCTTGTACGTCCAGAAGGCCATGTGCGCTCACGCACGCTCACGCGGTCTGCAGTTCGTTAGCCGAGGGATCAATGAATCGGGCCATGGTGCCCGATCGGTGATCCCTTTCCCCAGCAGAAAAAGCGACGGCTTCTCTCGGAAGCCTCATTTTTTCTGCCTCTTACGTCCCCCTAAACGGATATGTCATGTAAACAAACTCATGGCTGCCATCTTGTGGCCAAATAGTACAACTACACCTACATGTAAAAAAAAAAAGAAATAAACACATATTTACATAAAAAAATTACAATTTACATCCCACCCTCCCAAAAATACTCAAATAAAATGTTTAATAAAAAAAAAACAAAAAAAAAACATTACAATAAAAAAAATGTAAATATTTACCTAAGGGTCTAAACTTTTTAAATATGCATGTAAAGATGAAATATTTCTATTTTTTTCTTTTTACTATAAGCTTGTAAATAGTGATGGATGCAAAACGGAAAAAATGCACTTTTATTTCCAAATAAAATATTGTCGCCATACATTGTGATAGAGACATAATTTAAACGGTGTAATACCCGGGACTATTAGGCAAATACAATACGTGGGTTTTAATTATGAAGGCATGTATTATTTTAAAACTATAATGGCTGAAAACTGAGAAATAATGAATTGTTTCCGTTTTTTCTTTTTCTTCCTGTTAAAATGCATTTACAGTAAAGTAGCTCTTAGCAAAATGTACCACCCAAAGAAAGCCTAATTGGTGGCGGAAAAAACAAGATATAGATCAGTTAATTGTGATAAGTAGTGATAAAGTTATAGGCTAATGAATGGGAGGTGAACATGCTCGGATGCATAAAGTGAAAATGACTGAGGGCTGAAGGGTTTAAATACACTAATTAATTACTGTTTGGGTTCAAGGTGCGTTTGCAGTTTCTGGGGGGGGGCTCAGCGCACCTCTGATTGTAGGCCATTCGGAGGCGGCCTGGTGATGCGCTGATCCACCTTTTGCGCAACATTAATTAATTAATCAATTGCTCCCCCAAAACACCTTATAGTAGTCAGATGTTAACCCATCGGGTCTCTGTACCTTTCCTGATGGTATGTGCCAATTTAATTTCCTCTAACGAAAAAGGAGACTTCAGGGTTAAGACATCTTCATCTAACAGTGTCACACTTACCGCTCCTGGGGTCCAGCGCCTGCTCCTCACCACTCCAGGGATCCAGCGCCTCTGGCTTCTGTGCACCTTCCGGGAGCATTTGCTCGTCACCCTTTTCTAGGCTATCTGGCGCGTGGCTTCAGCAGTGGCGCAAGTCAGGGTATTTAAACCCTGACCAATCAAGCGCCTAGTGCTTTTGCATTATTACAGCCGCAGCTTGTGTACACACCGTCTCTCAACCTGCCTGCCAACCTGCCTGCCAGTCAACACTGTCAGTTCAGTCCTGTCAGTCCTATCATGTCATCCCAGTCAGTTCAGTCCCGTCATGTCAGCCCTGTCAGTTCAGTCCTGTCACGTCAGCCCTGTCATGTCAGCCCTGTCAGTTCAGTCCTGTCACGGCAGCCCTGTCAGTTTTGTCCAGCCAGTTAGCCTGTCAGTCCAGTCTTGTCACATCAGCCTGTCAGTTCAGTCCTGTCATGTCAGCCCTGTCAGTTTGGTCCTCTCACGCCAGTCCTGTCCCTCTGGTACTTATTCTCCTTCCATAATGGTAGGGAAACCCCTCCTGTTCTTCTTGTCTCTGGTGGGGCAGTCCTAGGGGTCGTGACCTGATGAGCACCAGGCAGCCAAGTAGTCCGGCGCCCATTAAGGGTGGTGGCCCATCATCTCTTGCGGGGTGCGCTGGTCAGGGCTGGATTACCGACCAGGCAACAAAAGCATTCGCTTGGGGCCCCATTCAGAGTCAAAGGGGCCCCATCAGCACATAATCCAGCCCTCGCCATCCTGTCAGCGGTGGCTGGATGGTATAATGGTTAAAGGGACTCTGAGCAGTGCAGTAACTATGGAAAGATGCATATCATTTTAAAGCTCTCTTTCTCCTCTTTCCAATGATATATAAACCGCCGCCCTATGCCTTTTAGTTTTCGCTAAACTAAAAACTAAAAGGCGTAGGGTGGCAGTTTATCTATTATTGGAAAGAGGAGAAAGAGAGCTTCAAAATGATATGCATCTTTCCATAGTTACATTGTATTACACAGGACGACTTTTCTCCAAAGTCGGCAGCTCGATTCAGCACAATGCAATGAAATATAAGGAACCCAGGGGGATAGAATTACAAACATCATGCTGGTGGGTGTGAGGATGTAATTAATTAGTTGTGGGTATGCTTAAAGTCATACCCACAGGCACTGCTCGGAGTCCCTTTAAGGGCTCTGCCCCTGACATAGGAGACCAGGGTTCAAATCTCGGCTCTGCCTGTTCAGTAAGCCAGCACCTATTCAATAGGAGACCTTAGGCAAGTCTCTCTAACACTGCTACTGCCTATAGGGCACGTCCTAGTGGCTGCAGCTCTGGCGCTTTGAGTCCGCCTGGAGAAAAACGCAATATAAATGTTATTTGTCTTGTCTTGTCAAATGATGCCATGCACTGCTGATTGTCTTCAGAGCCACGCTCTCCTCCTAGGTCCCCCTCCTGCTACTGTGCCCTCTGCCACTGCCCACTCCTCCCTCCCTTGGCACAGGGAACCACAGCTGCAGCAAGAATGATAGCAGCAGATGGCAAACGCTCACTCACCTAGCCATGATCCAAGCGATAGAGATTCCGTCATCTGAAACCCATCTGTCTCTTCTACAGTGCAGCCGCTCGCTCTGAACTTCCTGATTCTCAGATCAGACAGGAAGTAGGAAGTAGTAATAGTAGTAGTAACAGAGCAGCAGCACTCTAGAGGAGACAGATGGGCTCCAGATGACGGTACCTCTATTGCTTGGATCGCAATAGGTGACTGTGAGTCATCTGGTGCTGTCATTCTCCCCCGCTGCGGCTGCCTTCTCTGCTGGACTATCGTATTCACTGGGATGGAGGTTGCATGGTGGCTGTCTAGTTTGGGAGGAAATCGGTTGTTCGGTGGTGGGGGTGGTTATGTAATTCTGTCTGGGGAACGGCTTCCGGTTTGGCGGTGTCCAGAGCTTTCTGCTATTGCCAGGCTGGAGATGCAGGGGGAAAGTGCTGCTGCTGTGATATCTGGCGCCCTCTTCACAGGGGTGCCCCAGCCCCTGAGTGCAAATGTCCCAGCCATTCATCTCTCACTCTGCATTTTGCCGCTGCTATTCCCTGCATTGTGCACCCACAGAGGAAAGCGGGCTGTTGCCCATAGCAACCAGTAGCTCGGCTGCCCCGGTGTGTGTGGCATGTTGCTGTGCAGCTGCATCTTCTGATTCTATTACGACATGATGGGGGGACCCAAATCAGTTACTTTGCTTAGGGCCCCATTTAGCCTTAATCCGGCTCTGGCGCAGAGGAAAGCGGGCTGTTGCCCATAGCAACCAGTAGCTCGGCTGCCCCGGTGTGTGTGGCATGTTGCTGTGCAGCTGCATCTTCTGATTCTATTACGACATGATGGGGGGACCCAAATCAGTTACTTTGCTTAGGGCCCCATTTAGCCTTAATCTGGCTCTGGCGCTGGTGAAGACCCATTCTCAGGCTCCATGCCCTGGGAGTGCCCGTTCCAATCACCTGTGCCGAGATGAACAGGACCCTGATAGACACCCTGGGCATATCACATTGTGCCTAGATATTCTATTAACTTATTCCTTTTCTCCTTCACCTTTGCTATTGTACTTTCAGACTTTGACTCACACAGATTTCTATAATTATGAAATATAATTATGCATTCTCATATGTAGAAGTTATTACTGCATTAGCATCCTTATCCATAGGATCCTTTATACAGGAAGGATATATAATAACTTTTCTGCTACTGCTTAAGAGCTCTTGCCAACATGGAGCCACATCTATTCCCAAACTTGTAAAAAAAAAAGTGGGCTTACACCTCAAAGCTATGTTCTTAGCATTGTGAAAAAGGTCTTTCAGATATTCTCTCTCCCTTGTCAAGTTCACCATTACATCTCTTCCCTGAATAGTTTTGTGTTGTTACTCCAGTTTGACTATGTTGGCTAATGTATCTGATATCTCTTTTTTTCTCTCCCTTTTCCGTCTGGAGCCTTCCTGTATCAGTATCCCTCTAATAAAGCATTTGTGGGCTTTCCAGACCATCATATCTGAGATCTCACCCTTGGAGTTTAAAATAAAATAGTTCTCCAACTCGACCCGATCCTTAGAACCTCATCCTCATTCCTCAGTAAAGAGAAAATGCCACACCATAAGTCCCCTACTATATACCCCCCATTTTAAAACCACCATCACCTGTGCATGGTCTGAGGAGTTATAGGACCTATATTTAGTGAAAATGAGATAGAAAGTAAATCGTGTGATACAAACACTGTAAATAATCTATTCCAGTATGACAGTTATGGGAAAAGTAGGTGTAATCATGAACAGAAGGATTGTGCATTCGCCAAACATCCACCAGCTGGGACTCAAGATTTTAAGATTTTGTCTGTAAATTAACAGATAGAACCGACCTTCCAAAGAAGGAATCCAACTGCGAGTGAAATGCTAGATTTAAATCCGTTCCAATAATCACACTCTCCCCCGCAAAAGACTTTACTTTCCTTAGAAATCTCTCCAGGGCCACTGCCTGGCCAGAGTTTGGTTCATAATACGATCCCACTGTAACCATCCTGTTGTACAGTTAAGTCGTATCGACCCTGAGGGTCTGCATACTCCTCTTGCTGTTGCTACACTCCAATGTATAATGCCTGTCATACAACTGCAGTGTAGGTGGACCTTTAAAATGGGTCTCCTGTAAGCATACAATACTGGCACTATCTCTATGACTCAATCTGAAGAAAGATGATCTCTTTCTTGGCACATTAAGTTTCCTGACGTTTAGCGGCAGGCTCCTAAGATCCGAGGATTCTATGTTCAGTGTGCTCCCAATCTCTTAAATTGGCCCTAGGACCCCTCCCCCTGTACTAAGAAACCCCATTCACTTCCACATCCATACCCTTCCTCAATCGTGCAGCAACAATTTAGTGGCAGAGTTCTACCTTCTAGGGTAAGATAAAAACATCTCTCTGAGTGATGCCCATCAGCCCTCCCCTGGTGTCAGCATTTAAACCTATGAGAGAACCAAAACAACCCAACAAAGTAAAAAGAAAGTACATAAAACAAAAAACACCTAATTTATATTTAAACCAATTAAAAGTGATTTTCTTCATATTAGACATTTGCCATTAGTAAAAACCGTACGTCTTTTCTCCTTTAAAGAGGAACTCCAGTGAAAATAATGTAATAAAAAAAAGTGCTTCGCTTTTACAATAATTATGTATAAATGATTTAATCAGTGTTTGCCCATTGTAAAATCTTTTAAATCCCTGATTCACATTCTGACATTTATCACATGGAGACATTTTTACTGTTGGCAGGTGATGCAGCTGCTGCATGCTTTTTTGGCAGTTGCAAACAGCTGTAAACAGCTATTTCCCACAATGCAACAAGGTTCACAGACAGGAAACTGCCAGAAGTACCTCGGTACTCACAGCTTTTTGTGGGAGGGGTTTCACCACAATATCAGCTATACAGCGCCCCCTGATGGTCTGTTTGTGAAAAGGAATAGATGTCTCATGTAAAAGGGGGTATCAGCTACTGATTGGGATGAGGTTCAATTTTTGGTCGGAGTTTCTCTTTAACCATGGTGCAGAGAAAACATCTATTTACCACAGCTACAACTCAACGCAGTTTCCCACTTTGTTATGTATCCACCCAAACATAACCCTAAAACTCCAGTACTTTTGTCACCCTATATCACGCACAGGCGCTATGCTCTGCCCACAAGGCACTAACACGGGACCCTCATGTTGAGAAGGGTAGAAAACAAAAACCTGTAACCCCCTATCGCACCATCCCCAACGCCAATCCAACCTCACTTTTAACATATGTTACTAAGTCAAATATTCCAGTTCCCCACCCACTTCCCCCCACCTTCTAACCAAACCATGTTATATCTTCTAATCCAGTGATAGAAATGCTACCCTAGAATTAACCCTGGTGAAAGCACATTTTCCTATTATTAAATTTACTCCATTAACTAATACACACCATATTCACTAACAGGTTAAATTGTCTAATCCATTCATCCAATGTCTATCTTATGGTTACCCCTAGTGACAGTGGCTCTTTCTAGTGCTCCATATGAAGCCCCCACAAAAACAAATCACCCCTTTCCAGTAATCAACGCAGAGCATTTGCACCATATTGCGGTTTCCTTCAGCTTGCAATATGTGCCTTTTATAAACACCGGAACGACAGGAGCCCCACCTTTCCACTCCACACTGGAGGCAGCCCACCCAATATAATATCGCTCTGCTGCACCGCATCAAATACTCACAGTACTCCACACACAACGAATAGGGCGCTTCACACCCAATACCATTGCAAATATTCCACTCATTCACCCCCACTCCTCTGTTTAGTAAGTAGATTACATAATTTATAGTTTTATAATTCACTCCAAAGGAAAATACACCTTTCCAATGGGAAAAAAGTAACTCCCCCACCACCAACTCTCTTAATGTACAAAACATGCAATAATGGGGAGCATAGATACATTTGTAGGTCAACATAATATAAAATCAGGACCACCAGCAATACAAGTACAGATACATACTGTACAATTGGTGTGTAGTTTGAAAAACATCACCGATATTGAGAGATGTGTTCATCTGATAAAATGCACAGAAACAGGAAACACAAGGGAGAAGTCCCTGCCCTTGCAAGCTTACATGATTTCCATATTATAATAGTAATGCATCTTTGGAAACTTGCTCACTGAAAGCTGAATTATTGCAAATATCTTCTTGTTTTAAAGAGACTCCGTAACAAAAATTGCATCCTGTTTTTTATCATCCTACAAGTTCCAAAAGCTATTCTAATGTGTTCTGGCTTACTGCAGCACGTTCTACTATCACCATCTCTGTAATAAATCAACTTATCTCTCTCTTGTCAGACTTGTCAGCCTGTGTCTGGAAGGCTGCCAAGTTCTTCAGTGTTGTGGTTCTGTGATGCATCTCCCCCCTCCAGGCCCCTCTCTGCACACTGCCTGTGTATTATTTAGATTAGGGCACCTTCTCTCTTCTCTCTTATCTTTTACAAGCTGGAAATCCTCCTCTGAGCTGGCTGGGCTTTCACATACTGATGAATTACATACGGGCAGAGCTGTCTGCACTGTGCTGTAAGAAACAGCCTGACACTTCAGTGGAAGATAGCTGCAGGGGGAAAGAAACACACAAATGATCTCTTGAGATTCAAAAGGAAGGGTGTATACAGCCTGCTTGTGTATGGATGTATTTTCTATGTGTGGACATACTGTACAACAACCTACTTCCTGTTTTGGTGGCCATTTTGTTTGTTTATAAACAAACTTTTTAAAACTGTTTTTAACCACTTTTAATGCGGCGAGGAGCGGCGAAATTGTGACAGAGGGTAATAGGAGATGTCCCCTAACGCACTGGTATGTTTACCTTTGTGCGATTTTAACAATACAGATTCTCTTTAAGAAGGCAAAGTTATAAGTTGTGACTTGCTGTCCATGTTACCTATGTGCAACAAACAAAATTCCCTTGCTAACGCTCAACACTAGTGGTGCTCAAATACCCCTTTTTAAAATTCGAGTTTGGTCGAATTCGAATAGTAAATTATTCGAGGTCATTCGAATATTCGAGTCGAATAATTTTTACTATTCGATTCGACCTCGGACTTCGAGCTCACTATTCGAGTCGGTATTCGAGCTAACTATTCGAGCTGACTATTCGAATTGGCCTTAAATAGCTTCCAACACTTGTTTTGAGGGTGAATGATGCAAGAAACCTCTTTTTTTCCAAGTAACAACAGCAAGTGATTATGTGGGGATGTTCCTTTAAAAAAAAATGTGGAAAGAGAAGTTGTGTCCTTAATTTTGTTCAGTAGTGTTACTGTATATACTTCTTCTTCTTCTTCTTCTTCTTCTTCTTCTTCTTCTTCTTCTTCTTCTTCTTCTTCTTCTTCTTCTTCTTCTTCTTCTTCTTCTTCTTCTTCTTCTTCTTCTTCTTCTTCTTCTTCTTCTTCTTCTTCTCCTTCCTTTTCAATATCGTCTTCTTCTTCTTCACGTATTTCTCTTTTCAATTTTTTTTTAAAGAAATGCAGCTATTTTTGAGCGTAACAAATAGCTGGTGGGCGCACGCATGTTGGAAGCGCCATTGTATGTGCTCCCTGGCAGTGGAAACACAAAGACAGCAGGAGGTAAATTCATCAGCAGGAGGAGGAGGATGAGTGTGTGGCAGCAGGCAGTCAATGAGGCAGGCAGCTCGCCGTGACATAATAGCCCTGGTACCTAGCGGTGATACCAGGGCTGTAAATAAACACAACAGGAGGTCCCAGACAGCGGTCGTGCAGCCCACATTGTGTCCAATACACAACTGGGACAACACAGTTTTCAACCCGGGCACCTCAGAAAAATTAAACCTTTTTTTTTTTTTAATGGTTTGTTTGGTTTTGGTTTTGCAACCAATATAGCTATTGTTTGACGTAATAGCTGGTGGCAGAGTGGCAGCAGAAGGTAAATCATCTGTGTACCCTGGCAGTGGGAAACACAGACAGACAGCAGCAGCAGGAGGAGGAATGGAGGAGTAGGCGAGCAGCTATTGTTTGACGTAATAGCTGGTGGCAGAGTGGCAGCAGAAGGTAAATCATCTGTGTACCCTGGCAGTGGGAAACACAGACAGACAGCAGCAGCAGCAGGAGGAGGTATGGAGGAGCAGTGTGAGTGTGGCAGCAGGTAGGCAGCGTGACATAATAGCCCTGGTACCTAGCGGTGATACCAGGGCTGTAAATAAACACAACAGGAGGTCCCAGACAGCGGTCGTGCAGCCCACATTGTGTCCAATACACAACTGGGACAACACAGTTTTCAACCCGGGCACCTCAGAAAAATTAAACCTTTTTTTTTTTTTTTAATGGTTTGTTTGGTTTTGGTTTTGCAACCAATATAGCTATTGTTTGACGTAATAGCTGGTGGCAGAGTGGCAGCAGAAGGTAAATCATCTGTGTACCCTGGCAGTGGGAAACACAGACAGACAGCAGCAGCAGCAGCAGGAGGAGGTATGGAGGAGCAGTGTGAGTGTGGCAGCAGGTAGGCAGCGTGACATAATAGCCCTGGTACCTAGCGGTGATACCAGGGCTGTAAATAAACACAACAGGAGGTCCCAGACAGCGGTCGTGCAGCCCACATTGTGTCCAATACACAACTGGGACAACACAGTTTTCAACCCGGGCACCTCAGAAAAATTAAACTTTTTTTTTTTTTTAATGGTTTGTTTGGTTTTGGTTTTGCAACCAATATAGCTATTGTTTGACGTAATAGCTGGTGGCAGAGTGGCAGCAGAAGGTTAATCATCTGTGTACCCTGGCAGTGGGAAACACAGACAGACAGCAGAAGGGCAGTACACAGCAGCCCACTGTAGGTGTAAAATGTGTGGCTGCAGGTGACGTAATAGTCAAAGTGAACCAGGCTGGCTTAGTGAGCAGGAGCCAGGAGGTGGTAAAGGGTGGTAAGGCACATTAACGATGGTTCCGGCAGCCAGTTCATGTCCCCCTCTCGCCGACAACAGGGGCCAGGAACTCGCCTTCCACCCACGCCTGGTTCATCTTGAGAAACGTCAGTCTGTCCACAGACTTGTGAGACAGACGTGAGCGTTTCTCGGTGACCACGCCACCAGCTGCACTGAAGCAGCGCTCGGACAGCACGCTGGAAGGGGGGCAGGACAGCACTTCCAGGGCGTACTGCGCCAGCTCGCTCCAGATCTCCATGCGCTTGACCCAATACTCCATGGGATCAACAGGGGCATCGCTGTCAAGCCCGCTGTACGACCCCATGTAGTCAGCCACCATGCGGGTCAGGCGCTGGCTGTGACCGGAGGAGGATGCTGCTGCATGCATCTCCTCTCTAGTCACTGCTGCCGGAGCCTCTACAGTCCTGTAGAGCTCGTGGCTGAGAGACAGCAGGTCTGTGGGGCGCTTGCTGCTGCTGGATGCAGGCACCTGCTGCTGCCTCTGTGCTGGCTGCTGGACAGTGGGGGTGGAAGGCTGGGGGAAGGCTTCCTCCAAGCGCTCAACAAGGGCCTGCTGCAAGCTCCTTATTTGTTGCGCTGGGTCTCCTCCTGCAGGCGGCAGGAACTGGCTCAACTTCCCCTTGAGGCGTGGGTCCAACATCATGCTGATCCAGATGTCCTCCCTCTGCTTCATCTGGATCACCCTGGGGTCCCTGCGCAGGCACGTCAGCATGTGCGCTGCCATTGGGAAGAGGCGGGCCACGTCTGCTGGCACATCGACGTCAGTGCTGTCCTCATCCTCCTCCTCTGCCGCCTCATCCTCTCTCCACCCCCGCACCAACTCAGCTGCGCTGTGCTGATCCCCCTCATCAGCTGCCAGGTCAGGGACCTCCACCAAGTCCTCCTCCTCCTCCCCCTCAGAGGTGGACTGCGCAGCTGGTTGCCGCTCCTGCTGGTCCAAGGCTGCCGCTCCCTGTTCCAGCAAAGCATCGAGGGCCCTGTTCAGCAGAGAAACCAGGGGCACCCACTCGCAGACCATAGCATGGTCCCTGCTCACCATGTTTGTGGCCTGCAGGAAGGGAGCCAGCACTAAGCACACCTGCTGCATGTGCCTCCAGTCATCATCGGGGACGATGGACGGGATGTTGCTGGTCTTGTCCCTTCTCTGAGCTGCGGAAACATTGGCCAGGGCAAGGTACTGGTTGACAGCGCGCCTCTGTTCAACCAGACGCTCCAACATCGCCAGGGTGGAGTTCCAGCGAGTCGGAACGTCAAGGATCAGCCGATGGCGTGGCAGATCCAGCTCCTTTTGCACGTCTTCCAGGCTCGCACAGGCTGCAGCCGAGCGCCGGAAGTGACGCACAACATTCCTTGCCGTTTCCAGCAGTTCGCCCATCCCCTGGTAGGTGCGCAGGAACTTCTGCACCACCAGGTTCAGCACGTGGGCAAGACAGGGGATGTGGGTCAGGTTTCCCCTGTGTATTGCGGCAACCAGATTGGCCCCATTGTCGGCCACCACCTCTCCGACTCTGAGGCCTCTGGGGGTCAGCCAAATCCTCTCCTGCTCCTGGAGTTTGGCCAACACATGGGTTGCCGTCAGCTTGGTCTTCCCAAGGCTGACCAAGTGCAGCAGCGCTTGGCAGTGGCGGGCCTTCACGCTGCTGCTGAGGCGGGGGGTTTGGCCAGGTGTGCCGGAGGATGGCAGAGGATCGGAGGAACCTGCTGCAGTTCCCCTGACCCTGCGGGGTGGCACCACCCACTGTGTTGCTGCTGCTGCTGTGCCCGCTGCTGCTCTCCCATCCTCACCCCCTTCCACCAAGCTGACCCAGTGGACAGTGAAGGACAGGTAGCGGCCTGTCCCGAAGCGGCTGCTCCAGGAGTCCATGGTGACGTGGACCCTTTCACCAACCGCGTGCTCCAGCCCTCGCTCCACATTGGCCATCACAAAGCGGTGCAGTGCAGGAATGGCCTTGCGGGAGAAAAAGTGTCTGCTGGGGAGCTGCCAGTCTGGGGCTGCGCAAGCAAGCAGCGCACGAATGTCGCTCCCCTCCTGCACGAGCGTGTACGGCAGGAGTTGGGAGCACATGGCCCGTGCCAGCAAGCCGTTCAGCTGCCGCACGCGACGGCTGCTGGGAGGCAGAGCCCTAACCACCCCCTGGAAGGACTCGCTCAAAAGGCTCTGGCGTGGCCTTTTGCTGACACGGGAATCAGCAGACACAGCAGAGGAGGCCACTGAGGACTGGCTGCCAGAACAGGCCTCAGTTTCGGCGGCAGGAGTTGCAGAGGGGGGAGGAGCAGTGCGTTTCCGCACTCCTGCTGGTGCTGCTGGAGGAGCAGGAGGGCGGGTGGCTGCTGTTGCTGCTGCTGCTGCTGAAGGCTGTGCAGTGATGGGTGTGGTGCCACTGCCAGCACCAGATGCCTTCAGCCTCTGGAACTCCTCATGCTGGTGGAAATGTTTAGCCGCAAGGTGGTTGATGAGCGAGCTGGTGCTGAACTTTAAGGGGTCTGCACCTCTGCTCAACTTCCGCTGACAGTGGTTGCAAGTGGCGTACTTGCTGTACACAGTGGGCATGGTGAAAAAGCGCCAGATTGGTGACAGAAACATCCCCCTACGGCATGGAAGCGCTGCTGCCTGTCTCCCTGTGGTGGTTGGGGGGGGGGGGCTTGGGTGCGGCTGGTGGTGGTACTGGCTGATGCTGCTGCTGCTGCTGCTGAGCCTGAGACACCAGCAGGGTGTGGGACGCTGCCAATGCTTGCAATGATGCGCCTCCTTGCAAGGCCCACAAGCGCATCCTCCTCCTCCTCCTCAGAGCTGCTGAGGACGACATCCCCTGGAGGTGGTGGCACCCAGTCTCTGTCTGTCACCGGGTCATCATCATCCTCCCCCTCCTGAAACATGTCCTGCTGGGATGAGGACCCCCCAAACTCCTCTCCTGATGCATGGATGGGCTGCTTGACTGTCGCCACAGTCTTGCTGTCCAATCCCTCATCCCCCAAAGTGCCCATCAGCATCTCCTCCTCAAGATCGCCAACAACAGCAGACAATTTACTCATGATGCCTGGGGTCAAAAGACTGCTGAATGACAGGTCGGCGAGTGACGGTGAACTGGCCTCCTCCCCAGACCCTGCTGGGCGGCTGCTGCGAACAGGGGTGGTGGTGGTGGTGAGGGTGGAGGCCTCGGATGCAGAGCTGATGGCGGGCTGCTCATCCTCCGTCATGAGTTGCACCACAGTGTCTGCATCCTTTTCCTCAATGGGACGTTTCCGACCCGGCTGGAGGAAAATGGGAGCAGGTGCTACACGCTGCTGCTGCTGTGTCTCTGCAGCGTGAGTTGCAGATGCTCCTGCTGGGCGGCGCCCAAGGCGTCCACGGCCAGTGGCTATGGGAGGAATGTTAGCCACTGACGCTGCTGCTGCTGCTGCGGAACTGTGCATGGTGGCGCGCCCGCGGCCGCGGCTTGCCACAATGCTGCTCCCTCTCCTCCTGATTCCCTTGCTGCCCTTCCCCTTGCCCAAACCGCGCTGGCTGCCACTTCCAGACATCTTCAATGTTTTGGGCGTATAGACAAAAGTTTTTTAAAAGGGCGGGTGAAAAGTGGGGTACTTTAATGGAGTGGGTTGGTTGGTGAGGTGACTGAGTGAGTGTCCCCTAGTACAGTAAGTAAGTAGTAACAGTCAGGAAGTACAACTAGCAGTTACAATAATCAGTAGTAATCACAAGTAAATTTAGTGTGTGTACACTCAGACAGTGAGTGACCGCACGCAGGAGCTAGTAGCCTATGAACACAGTGACTGAGTGTCCTAGACTCCTAGTACAGTAAGAGTAAGTAGTAACAGTAAGTAGAACTAACTAATAATCAATCAGCGATCAGAAGGAAATGGAGTGTGGGTGGTGTGTGTACACTCAGACAGTGAGTGACCGCACGCAGGAGCTAGTAGCCTATGAACACAGTGACTGAGTGTCCTAGACTCCTAGTACAGTAAGAGTAAGTAGTAACAGTAAGTAGAACTAACTAATAATCAATCAGCGATCAGAAGGAAATGGAGTGTGGGTGGTGTGTGTACACTCAGACAGTGAGTGACCGCACGCAGGAGCTAGTAGCCTATGAACACAGTGACTGAGTGTCCTAGACTCCTAGTACAGTAAGAGTAAGTAGTAACAGTAAGTAGAACTAACTAATTACAATAATCAATCAGCGATCAGAAGGAAATGGAGTGTGGGTGGTGTGTGTACACTCAGACAGTGAGTGACCGCACGCAGGAGCTAGAAGCCTATGAACACAGTGACTGAGTGTCCTAGACTCCTAGTACAGTAAGAGTAAGTAGTAACAGTAAGTAGAACTAACTAATTACAATAATCAATCAGCGATCAGAAGGAAATGGAGTGTGGGTGGTGTGTGTACACTCAGACAGTGAGTGACCGCACGCAGGAGCTAGTAGCCTATGAACACAGTGACTGAGTGTCCTAGACTCCTAGTACAGTAAGAGTAAGTAGTAACAGTAAGTAGAACTAACTAATTACAATAATCAATCAGCGATCAGAAGGAAATGGAGTGTGGGTGGTGTGTGTACACTCAGACAGTGAGTGACCGCACGCAGGAGCTAGTAGCCTATGAACACAGTGACTGAGTGTCCTAGACTCCTAGTACAGTAAGAGTAAGTAGTAACAGTAAGTAGAACTAACTAATAATCAATCAGCGATCAGAAGGAAATGGAGTGTGGGTGGTGTGTGTACACTCAGACAGTGAGTGACCGCACGCAGGAGCTAGTAGCCTATGAACACAGTGACTGAGTGTCCTAGACTCCTAGTACAGTAAGAGTAAGTAGTAACAGTAAGTAGAACTAACTAATTACAATAATCAATCAGCGATCAGAAGGAAATGGAGTGTGGGTGGTGTGTACACTCAGACAGTGAGTGCCCGCACGCAGGAGCTAGTAGCCTATGAACACAGTGACTGAGTGTCCTAGACTCCTAGTACAGTAAGAGTAAGTAGTAACAGTAAGTAGAACTAACTAATTACAATAATCAATCAGCGATCAGAAGGAAATGGAGTGTGGGTGTGTGTACACTCAGACAGTGAGTGCACGCACGCAGGAGCTAGTAGCCTATGAACACAGTGACTGTCTGACTGAGTGTCCTAGACTCCTAGTACAGTAAGAGTAAGTAGTAACAGTAAGTAGAACTAACTAATTACGATAATCAATCAGCGATCAGAAGGAAATAGAGTGTGTGTTGTGTGTGTACACTCAGACAGTGAGTGCAGTGCGCACACGCAGGAGCTAGTAGCCTATATGAACAGTGACAGTGAGTGTCCCTACGGGTACAGTAAGAGTAAGTAAGTACAACTAACTAACAATAATCTATCAGTAATCAGAAGGAAATAGAGTGTGTGTACACACAGACAGTGAGTGAGTGCACACACGCAGGAGCTAGCTAGTAGCCTATAAACAGTGACAGTCAGTGAGTGTCCTACTCCTAGTACAGTATAACTACAATACTATTAGTAAAGGACAGCAGAAATACTGGTATAGATGAGAGAAATAAACAGAGGACAGCTGCCCACAGAGGCAAGGCCCCCCTGAGGCCTAAACCTGTAAGCTTGCAGCAGCTGCCTGTCTCTAATGTAACACACAAGCTACTAACTAAAATACAATGTCTATCTAACTAACAACAATATAGGTGTATATGGCAGGTGTAGGTGAGCAAAAACGCTAGGTAAATGATCACAATAGAGCACTTGCTAAGCCAAAGCACAAAGGAGCAACTCTCTCTCTGTACAAGTCTCAGGCAAGCATGGAGAAACGGAACATGGCGGCCGCTATTTATAGGGTAGGGGCTGGCCAGGGTCCCCCTCTGTGATTGGCTGCCGTCAGAGGGCCTGGGAGCCCTCTGATTGGCTCTAAGGACATCAATCTGGGCTATGACGCTATTCGAGCTCGGTACCGAGCTCGAATAGCGCCGTTTGCTCGAATAGCTCGAATAGTGAATGGGCTATTCGAGTGTACTCGGATAGCCCATTCGAATAGCTACAGCTATTCGGAGCTCGAATACCGAGCTCGGATAGCTGAAAAAGAGCTCGAATATTCGAGCTACTCGAATATTCGAGCTCTGCTGAGCACCACTGCTCAACACTATCTTCTCAAGTGGGTATACACATACTCTTGTTGTATACATAGCACCACCTAGTGGTTGAAGCAGGATATGTCAATTCGCAATAAAACTTGGTTCAAAGGAAATTTATAATTTCAATGTAAGACATTTACAGACCATTATTTTAGATTTTAGATTTATTTGTGTTAATCAACTGGGATAAGTGCGGGTTCAGGATGGTGTCTTTTTTTTGTTTTGTTTGTTTTTTGATGGACAGATGTCTTTTTTTTTAAACCAAACTAACTGTAACTATGAGCTCATGGTGACCCAGAACTCATTGGAGTGTGTAAGGGACTACAATGGTCCTAAAAGCCCCTTACTAAGATGTTAAGAAAAACAAAAGTTTGCTTTCTTAAAACAGAAAGAATTTGCGATAATTCAGGTTGGAGTGAGCTTGAGATATCTCCCAGGGCATCACTGCTGAATATATGCAAATTAACCATGAGGATCCAACAATCTGAAACAGTCTGTATGCATGTTGGATTATTATGGCTCTGTACAAATTAACAAGCTGACACATCATTGCATTCCAGCGGTTCTGGAGGTGTGTTTAGCTTCTAAGGGTACAATGGTTATGGAAACAATTGACTAGGTGAGCTGCTGCTTTTATCTATGCAGGAGGCCGAGCAGAGGAGGTTTGTGGGGAGCAGAGGACAAGGTTCGAGCGCAGGAGCACGGGGGGGGGGGGGTTAGAGGAGAGGGCTACCTATACTAAAGGCACCTACCTAGCTACCTATACTGGGGGCACTTTTACCTAGCTATCTATGTTGGTGGCAACTATACATGGCTATCTATACTGGTGGCAACTATACTTGGCTAGCTATACTGTGGCACATTTACCTAGCTACCTATACTGGGGGCAACTGTACTTGGTTATCTATACTGGGGCAACTTTACATAGCCACCTATGCCTGGCTACCTACTGTATACTGTGGGAACCTATGCCTGTCTGCCTATGCTGTAGGCAGCAATACAATGGATCACACTATTATGTACAGGATTTGTGAGATTCGAAAGGTTCGAGATATTTGAGAACCTTTTTAGATTTGAAAAAAATGTGGATTCCTCCCACCTCTAATTATTATTATTTGTCCTATTTATTATTTCTGTAGTGCTGACATGAGGCGCTGTACAGATTATACAGTCTTGTGTCACGGTCACTTTCCTGTCCAGACAGGGTGGCTGGCATGCAAGGATGTCGGCAGGCGTCCTGGCACATCTTGTCCGGTCCCTCTGCATGGGGGCCTGGCGGTTTGTGCATATACGCGTTACATTTTGGTGGAAGCATTGGATGCTGTCAGATGTTGGTGTAACACTGCACACGTGCGCACGTAATATGTCGTCTGTCTTATATGCGTATGGACATGCAAATGATGGAGTGTGTTTGTGCGTGAACGCGTACAGATGTGTGCATCATTGCATGCAGACGTGCGCATCAGACACATATGTGCGCACCACACAATATGTGGATTCGCACCCAAACGGCCTATTTAAGTCTGGAGAGTGCCTCTCTCCAGTGCTATTGTATTGTAACTAGTGTGAGCGTGCGTGATCCTGGTATCTGTCTGTTTATTGCTTCTATGCTGGTCTGACTTCCAGATCTGTTGCCAACCTCTGCCTTGTACGACTACCCAAATTGTTGGCGACTTTTGCCTGTCTGAGAATCCGATTTATTGCCAAACCTTTGCCTGTTGTCACTCCGGCCTGGTATCTGAGTCATTGCACCACCAGGCTTAGCCTGTGGGAGCGCTTCAGTTTCTCCTCGGTCACCCACTTCAGTGTCACGCCAGTGGTTCTGTTAGTGCTGCTGGCCCATATTAGCTGTTTGTCCCCGTACCCACTCCAGGGTTCTCTGCTAGTAAGCTGCAAGAGTTTCTGTCCTCAGTAGAGATGGCGCCAAACTCCCGGGGTTCGTGATCGCGGGGAACCGCAAACTTTTCCGGAAGTTCGATTCGCCCCCATAGTGCATCATTAGGGTCAACTTTGACCCTCTACATCTCAGTCAGCAGGCACATTGTAGCCAATCAGGCTACACTCCCTCCTGGAGCCCCACCCCCCTTATAAAAGGCAGGCAGCGTTAGGCATTGGACTCACTCATGTGCCTGCAGTAATTAGAGAAGGGAGAGCTGCTGCTGCAAAGAGAGCTATAGGGAAAGCATAGGTAGGCTCTTGTAGGCTTGTTAGCTTGCTCCTTGCTGATTTCTATTGCTAAAAAAGCACTCCTCAACACAGTGGCGTAGCTAAGGAGCTGTGGGCCCCGATGCAAGTTTTACAATGGGGCCCCCCAAGCACTCTATACATAACAATTTATACGGCGCACCAAAATCTGCCAGTGGCAACTACAGTGTCAAAGGTGCAAGAAGGGGATGGGGAACAGTTTGTTAATGATTACCACTATTCAAAGTATCTACAGAAGTCATTATTATGTGCATAGGACCAGCAGAGAGCTAATTCTGTAGTTAAGGGAGGGCCCTTCGGGGCTCCTCTGGCCCAAGGGCCCCGATGCGGTCGCTACCTCTGCACCCCCTATTGCTACGCCCCTGCCTCAACAGCTCTTTTGAAAGCTAATCTTGTTCTTGTGATCTATTTTTTTTGGGTGGCCCACTTGCATTATATACAGCCCTGTCAGTCAGTAGCAGCTGGCCTTTGGCCCCTTGGTGGTAATTCCTACTGTACCACTGCCAGGCCCAGCACATTCAGTGACTACCTGTGTGTGTGACAGGCAGCTGCACATTTGCAATCCCAATCACTGCACCTGTTCACTGTTCAGTGCACCTACCTACCTACCTACGTGAGCGCACGCATTGTTAATACCACCAGTCATTGCACGTGTGTGTGTGTGTTGTAATCCCAATCACTGCGCCTGTTCACTGTTCAGCGCACCTACCTGCCTACCTATACCTACCTGAGCGCACGCATAGTTAATACCACCATTCATTGCACCTGTTCACGGTACCTGTGTGTGTGTGTGACAGGCAGCTGCACATCCGTAATCCCAATCACTGCACCTGTTCACTGTTCAGTGCACCTACCTACCTATACCTACGTGAGCACCTGCATAGTTAATACCACCAGTCATTGCACCTGTTCACGGTACCTGTGTGTGTGTGTGTGTGTGTGTGACAGGCAGCTGCAAATTTGTAATCCCAATCACTGCACCTGTTCACTGTTCAGTGCACCTACCTACTTACCTACCTACCTACGTGAGCGTAATACCACCAGTCATTGCACCTGTTCACGGTACCTGTGTGTGACAGCTGCACATTTGTAATACCGATCCCTGCATACCTGTTCACTGCACCTGTGTGACCGCACGCTGCTTAGTATACCAGTCCGTGCATACCTGTTAATTGCACCTGTGTGACAGCTGCACACTGTATTGGAATACCAGTCACTGCATACCTTTCACTGCACTTGTGTGACTGCACATTGTATTAGTCAAGTCAGTGCATACCGTTCACTTCATCCCTCCCGATATGGATATCGAGGTCGTGCTGACGTGATTTAGTGCGGCCCTGGCCCAAAGTACAGTGCTCAGAAGAAGGCACGTCCCTTCAACTCCCAAGGTTGTCAGGACGTGGTTGACTATTTAACACAGAACACCTCATCTTTTGCAGCCACCAGCGCTACTACAAGTACCACATCTGCTACATTTGACACTTCGCAGGAGTTATTTGGTGGGGAAATCACTGATTCACAGCCATTATTGTAACAACAAGATGAAGGCGCTAAGCAAGTTACACCACCTCATATGTCTGAGTTAGGCGACACTATGGACGTAACGTGTGAGGAGGAGGATGATGAAGTACCTGCCTGCTATTGGTGCAGTTTTGGAGATGTTTGATACAAGTGAAGCTGGGGAGGATGATTATGATGATACGGATGCCACGTGGGTTCCCAATAGAGGAGATGAACAGGGGGACAGTTCAGAGGGGGAGTCAGAGAGGAGTAGGAGGAGACGAGTTGCTGAAAGAAGCAGGGAGAGCTCGTCATCAAAAACAGCTGGTGGCAGTGTCCGGCGCCATGTATCGCCACCTATGGACAGCCAACCAACATGCCCTTCAACGTCAGCTGCTGACGCCACCATAGTGCCCACACCCCAGGGTGGCTCAGCGGTGTGGAAATTTTTTTAGTGTGTATGCCAAAGATCAGAGCAATGCCATCTGTACTCTCTGCCACCAAAAATTGAGCCGTGGAAAGGCCAACACCCACGTAGGGACAACTGCCTTACAAAGGCACATGCAGAAAAGGCACAAACTGCAATGGGAAGACCACCTGAGCAAAAGCAGCACACAAAAGCAAAGCCACCCTCCTTCTCCTCTACCTCCTTCAGGTGCATCATCTTCTTCAGCCTCTTTCTCCCTTGCACATTCACAATCACAGCCAACCTCCTCCACTCCGCCTCTCACCTTGAGCAGCTCCTGCTCCTCTGCCCACAGCAGTAGCCAGGTGTCCGTGAGGGAGATCTTTGAGCGGAAGAAGCCAATGTCTGCCAGTCACCCCCTTGCCCAGCGTCTGACAGCTGGCTTGGCGGAACTGTTATCCCGCTAGCTGTTACCATACCAGCAGGTGGACTCTGAGGCCTTCCCAAAATTTGGGACACCTCAGTGGAAGATACCAGGCCCCAATTATTTCTCAAAAAAGGCGATACCCAAACTGTACCGGGAAGTAGAAAGGCAAGTGGTGTCATCTCTGGCACACAGCATTGGGTCAAGGGTCCATCTGACCACGGATGCCTGGTCTGCCAAGCACGGTCAGGGCAGGTACATTACTTACACAGCCCATTAGGTCAACCTGGTGACCGATGGCAAGCGGGGAGTACATGGCTGTGCAGCGGACCAACTTGTGACACCTTCACAGTTGCAGGCAGGCCTGCTGCCACCTCCTCTCCTTCTCCTCATACTCCTCCTGCTACATCCTCTTCGCTGTCGTCGTCCTCCTCCTCCTTGGCTGAGTGGCAGCGCAATTTTAGAATTCAGATTTAGATTTAGAATCAGATTTATTTCGCCAAATACAGCAGAGCCATATTCGGAATTATTTGTGGTACACATGGTATAGACATAGACATAGTATAGAAAGACAAGATGCACAACTACAGTAATGATATACATGTTTAGTGTTTCTTCCTGTCGTGCAGGAGCAGTCCAGTGGTAATTAGGGCCGGATTTAGGCCTAGGCCGCCTAGGCCATGGCCTAGGGCACCACAGGAAGAAGGGCACCAAAGCAGCAGGCTAAACTGGTGCAAGCTTGCAAATGCTGCAATGCAGGGAGATCAGGCCTGACCATGGTACTCTGCTGCTAGCCGCCTGTGCAGCAGCCACCATTCTCTCTGTGCACGTTTGCATTGTGGCCGGCGTCTATGGACTTAGGCAGCATTGGAGACAGAAAGGAAGAGGAAGCTTCTGCACTGGAAACGAGCAGAGAAATGAGTAACACAAATGGCTGATGCAGTGTGAAGGCGAGCTGGCTATCTATACTGAAAAGGGGTGGGAAAAGGAGGAATTAAGGAAGTCATCTGGCTACCTATACTGGAGGGAAAGGGGGAGGAGTCATCTGGCTACCTATACTGGAGGGAAAGGGGGAGGAGTCATCTGGCTACCTATACTGGAGGGAAAGGGGGAGGAGTCCTCTGACTACCTATACTAGAGCGAAGGGAGGGATCATATAGCTACCTATACTGAAGGGGGCGGCTGGTGACAGTGGCCTAGGGCGGTAAAGAGTACAAATCTGGCCCTGGTGGTAATAATAGTAGTAATAATGCTAATAATGATGGTGGTGGCTCGTGCAGTCCTGGGCAGTGAGAACGAGAGAGGGCAGCAGCGGGAACTGACTGAGAGGCCCCGCTAGGGCCTGCTAGTAGGCGGGCCAGACAGGGGGAGGTTGGAGTTTAGGAGCCGCTTGGGGGAAGAAGGTGTTCTTCCGTCTGGTTGTTTTGCATGGTATAGTCCTGTACCTGCTGCCCAATGGGAGGAGCTTGAGGTAGCGATTGCCTCGGTGGGAGGTAGTGCTGCGATCTCCTCTCCAGCTACACAGCCCCAGCTCCCCAGGGCCTATGCTGCATGCCAGGTACAACGGTGTCACGCCATCTTAGACAAATCTTGCCTCAAAGCGGAGAGTCACACTGAAGCAGCTCTCCTGGCTGCTTTTAACAAACAGGTGGATCAGTGGCTGACCCCTGCCAACTGGAGATCGGCAACGTGGTGTGTGACAACGGCAGCAATCTCATTTCGGCTTTGAATTTGGGAAAGTTGACACATGTACCCTGCATGGCACGTGCTCAATCTCGTAATTCAGAGATTTGTGTCTAAGTACCCAGGCTTACAGGAGCAGGCCAGGAAGTTGTGTGGGCATTTCAGGCGGTCTTACACGGTCATGGCAAGCTTGGCCGATATTCAGCAGAGAAACAACTTGCCGGTGAGGCGCTTGATTTGCTATAGCCCGACTCGCTGGCATTCAACCCTCCTGATGTTCGACCACCTGCTGCAAGAGGAGAAAGCCGTCAAACAGTATATCTACAACTACAGTCAAAGGACACAGTCTGGGGAGGTGGGGATGTTCTGGCCAAAGTACTGGACACTTTGTGGTATTGTTTGTGGCTGGGGGGGGAAGAGGAGAACTTACCTGACATCACTGAGGTAGAGCAAGAGGAGTTGGATAGTACGTCTGGTCTGGATCCAACTTTGTGCAGATGGCGTCTTTCATGCTGTCCAGCCTGTTGAGGGACCCCCGTTTAAAAAAACTCAAGGGGAATGAGCTGTACTAGGTGGCCACACTTCTAGACCCTTGGTATAGGCACAAAGTTGCGGACATGTTACCAACTCACCTGAAGGCAGAAAGGATGCTGCACATACAGAACAAGCTGGCAACTATGCTTTACAGTGCGTTTAAGGGTGATGTCACAGCACAACGGAATAAAGGTGCCACTGCCAGTAATCCTCCTCCTCCCATGTCCACGCAGGCAAGGACAGGATGCTCTAGCGATCTCATGGTGATGTCGGACATGCGGACATTCTTTAGTCCAACACTTCACCTTAGCGCTTCCGGATCCACCCTCCACCAACGCCTCGACCGGCAGGTAGCCGACTACCTGGCCTTAAGTGTGGATGTAGACACTGTGAGCAGCGATGAACCCTTGAACTACTGGTTACGCAGGCTTGACCTGTGGCCAGAGCTGTCCCAATTTGCCATCCAACCTCTGTCTTGCCCTGCCTCAAGCGTCCTGTCAGAAAGGAACTTCAGCGGAGCTGGAGGCATTGTCACTGAGAAGAGAAGTCGCCTAGGTCACAAAAGTGTTCAGTACCTCACCTTTATCAAAATTAATGAGGCATGGATCCTGGAGGGTTACTGCCCGCCCGAAGACTAAGTCAGTCCCCACACACAGCATCTCTGCCTGTACACCGTGTGACTGGCTGCCTGCCCCAAGACTAAGTCGGTCCCCACACAGCATCTCTGCCTGTAGGCCGTTTGACTGCCTTCTCCGCCACCACCAACAGGGTCCAGGACTCCAGGTGGATTTCTGAATTTTTAAGGCCGCTGTTAGCAGCGGCCGCTATAATAATTTTTTGGGTGCGTGTACATGCCTGCCTAATTTTTCTGGCTGCACTGCAGCTGCAACAACAAAACAAAAGGCATGTACATGTGTCAATTTCCCTTCGTGACCGTTACCTTGCCGCGGTGAAAGGGCTTGCGTATCACAATGAAGCAATGACCGACAGCTATATGAGTGTGTTGGGGTTGGGGGGCACACCTGACCCAAGAAAATAGATAAGGTTGTTGCTTCATTGTGGACAGACCAAATTTGATCAGCCGGACACTCAGTCACTGTTGTTCTGTCATTCAGCTACCTCAGCCCAACCAAATGGGCTTGAAAACCGCTATCGCCTGCACTCTGGCCATGGTGCGCATCAGTCCAGCACGGCCGTCACTATCTGTGTGAAGCAGTACACTAATTACACTCCCTGATTGATGTATACACATGCAAGATGTTTTAAAGCACTTTAGGCCTCCAATTTAGCAATAAAATGTGATTTCTGCCCTTAAATCGCTGCTGTGCGTCAAATCCTGATTTTTCCCAGGGACTTTTGGCATGTATCCCACTCCGCCATGCCCCCCTCCAGGTGTTAGACCCGTTGAAACATCTTTACCATCACTTTTGTGGCCAGCATAAATGTTTCTAGTTTTCAAAGTTCACCTCCCCATTGAAGTCTATTGCGGTTCGTGAAAATTTGCATGCTCGCGAACGTTTGCGGAAGTTCGAACTCGGTTTGCGAACCGAAAATTGGAGGTTTGGGCCATCTCTAGTCCTCAGCACATCGGTCTCCAGCCCTCAAGGTACATGATATTCTGTCACTAACTCTCCCTCAGAAGGGCTTGCAATGTAATCCCTATCCGCCGGCCATCATAGTGATCACGTGATAAGGAGCCAAGCGCGATGGCTCCTGATCATTGAGGGGAGATGTCAGCTGTCATATGACAGCTTAATCTCCTCTCTCGGGTGCGTACGATCGCGGCAGGACACTTCGTTTACTGCGGCGTTGAATCTACATCCAGTCAGAGCGGCAGCACCACCTGCTGGGCATAGATTCGTACTGCGTTGGCCCCCATCTGGTTAAATGAATGCAAACTGTAAATAAAATTATGATACATTTAAAGGACCAATCAGAATTAAAATCGCTAATCGCAAATCGCTACACAATCACTGGCAAAAAGCATGTGTCTCTAAAGTATAAAAGACACAGGAGCAGCAGGAGAGTCAGGCAACTGGTATTATTTTAAAAGGAAAAACCCATATCCTTCTCAGTTTAGGTTCCGTTGAAATACAGGAAAATTAATACTTACTTATCGGAAATTTTCCTTTCCTGGTGCATTTCCATGGCAGCATACTATGGGTTCTGGCCCCGCCCCTGAACCCTATTGGACACCATAACTATAAATTTGTTGAGACTATCACCCACCAGTATTCTAGTAACTATAGTCCTTCCCGTTTTGAGGGTGGGTTCGTATGCTGCCATGGAAATGCACCAGGAAAGGAACATTTCCGATAGGTAAGTATTAATTTTCCTGTTTCCCTGGTGCTTCCATGGCAGCATACTATGGGATTTAACTAGCAAGAACAAACAGGGAGGGTAAAGGAACACTATTTTTTAACATTAGTAGGATCAGAAATTATTGATTTTCCCACATTTGAAGAGCTAAGGACTGAAGGGTCAACTCTGATATGAAACAAAAGTATATGTCGAGGACCATCCTGCAGCTTTAAAGATTGCGGCTGTAGACACACCGGCAAGTTATGCCCATGATGAAGTTACACTTCTGGTTGAGTGAACTAATGTCTGACCAAGAACACCTTAGCCTTAAACACACACACACGCACACAGCAGATGGATTTCCGAATCCAAGCAGCTAACATCCTGTAAAGTGCTTCTTAACCTTTTCTGTAACCAGAAGGAACTAACAGGAGATGGTTTGACTGTCTGAAAGATTCTGTGATCTGCAGATATCTTCTTATGGCCCATACTCACGGGCTTTTTGTCCTGTCGCTAGCACACGGGAGCGTGTGCGCGACAGGTTCGGCGACAGCTCGTCGCCAGGTCTCTCTGCGTACACCCGCGGAAGAGGGATTACTGAAGCGACGGAAGCTGTCGCCGACGTTCCTCCCCCTTGCTGGAAACGTTGTGGATTGTCTATTATGTTGCTGTTGCGCCGAAGTTGCGGCGGCACTGTCGCCATGCGATTGACCGCTGCCAATCGCCTGGCGACAGCAGCGACGAGCGACGGTTCGGGGTGCGCACCTCATACTCACGGGCGACCTGTCGCCGCAACAGGCGCGTGCCACGTGGTTGCGGCGACAATTGTAGCCCGTGAGTATGGGCCATTAAAGAGCATGCCATGTCCAGAGTATGTATTGGAGACAGATTGTTTTTTGCCTTTTTTCTTTGATAAAGACAATCATTATCTAGGTAGAACACCGATACCACTTTGAGTAAAAAGTTCATCACTGGTGTTAGGGTAACTTGATCACGATAAAAGCTTAGATCTTTGCAGCCTAGAGCATGCAATTCTGACACTCTTCTAGCAGATATTATTGACATGAAAAACGCTACTTTACGTGTCAAATTCATCACAGACAGACATGGATGAAAGGGAGGAAAACTAAGGAAATCCAACAGCAACATTAAATCCCATTTGGGATATACAATTCTTCTAGGAGGTTTCATTTTAAGAGCTGCCTTTAAGAATTTCTGCAAAGGATTTAAGGCTCACTTGCCTCCAGAAAAATGAGAACAGTGCTGTCACCTGGACCTTCAAGGAACTGTAGCTAAAACCAAGGTCAAATCCCGCCTGAAGAAATATTATTTACTGATGGGGAGAATGGATCAAAATTGTCTGTAGAAACAAAGTTGTGAAACCTATTCCAGACTTTCTGGCATACCACATTTGTTCATACTTTCTGTAAAGAATGAGGAGTTATTTCCGTGGTCAGCGCACAACATGTGCGCTGACACTGCAGAAACCCTCCACAAGCGTTTGGATAAGGGAACCCAGCTTTGGTGCAAATGCACCTGTAGAGAGAAATTCCAAACGGCAGATGGAGCTGTGGAGTACAGAGGAACTCGGTCTCTGTACAACCACAGATGCCAGTGGAGATTGTACGAAGTGAAGCAAAACAGGGCAAGATAGCCACTCGAGAGAGAGTAAGTACAGAGACAGAATGTATGTATGTCCACCAATCTAGTCGCCACCCAGCGACGGTTGACATACAACAGTGAAGACCAAAGTGAGAAAGCAATCGCAAGAATGGCGATTGCTAAAAGAGACACAAGACTGAGTAAAGACAAATCATAGAATGAATAAAGACAGAACCAATTAACAAACTGTAATCCAACACGAAGGAACAGACAGGACTAGCTAAACGCGGTCACCACACGTTAAGCGCAATAGCGACAAAGCGCGTTCAAGGCACAGTCACCGCACGTTAAGCGCAACAGTGACAAAACGTACCAACCCTGACTAACAAATGAAACACGGAAAAATGAAAATAAACAGTGAACGCGAACGATTGCTAATCGGTTGCCTCACCCAGACAACAGCAAGCGTTCGTTCCAGACAAGACAGACAGAAGGAGTAACCAGTAGCAACCGCAGCTCTGGCTTACACTCCAAGACAGAGTACAGAAGGAACCACCGCCTATACCGCTAGGGTGGACGCGATCCAAACAGACAGGCAGAAGGAGTAACCAGTAGCAACCGCTGCTCTGGCTTACACTCCAAGACAGAGTACAGAAGGATCCACCGCCTCTACCGCTAGGGCGAATGCAATCCAAACAGACAGACAGAACTAGGCAATACAGATAATAAACAACCTGACTGCGCTAGAAGGAATGCTAGTGCACTCCCAAGGAACTACTCTAAGACAATATTTAGCAAACAATAGCAGAGGGGCTGAAACTCAAGGTAAGTCTAGCAGAACCAAACCTTTATTACCAGCAGGGAATTCTGGGAGGAAATGGCATTTATACTGCAAGCCTTCAAAAGAGACAGAGCTATCAATAACCAGATGAGTGAATGCAAATCCCTCACCAGAACAGCAAGTCTGAAACTTGCAGAGTGAAAACAGGTCTCCTTTCCAGGGACCTGCAGCATGCAGACCTGAAAAATGGTCAAAAAGCTGCCTGCCTGTGCAGACAGCAGAGCAGATCATTACACTTTCCTTGCTGTCTTGGAACATCCCAACTTAGTTAACTTATCACCTTAAATATACAGGCCACCAGACAAAATGTGTGAGGTGCTGGTTGAGACAACAAAGGCTTTGAGACAACAGTTTTGTAGAGACCGAGAGAAACATTGGCTCTGTCTGAGATAATTGGAGAAGAAGTGGGAACCACAATCTGTGCAGCCAGTATACAATTATCGAAAGAACTGTTGATTTCTCCTTCATAAGTTTCTTCAGGAACGAAAGATTATTGGTACTGGAGGAAAAGCGTACAGAAGCAGAGGAGATCAAGTCTGTGATAAGCATCTATTCCCACTGCTGCTTGACAATGGTTCCTGGAGAGAAATTGTGGCAAAATTTACCAACTCCGTTTTCCCTACTAGAAGATGTGCAAAAGCTTGAAGGGCTAAACAAGCAGATCTTAATTCCAAAGGATTTAAATTGTTTGTTAAGGGGTGATATGGCTATCTGGACTGAACCAACTGGTCTTGGCACCATGCTTCCCATCCCAATAGACCAGCATCCCTGAAACAGAAGTCAATTGAGACAGAATCAGAGAAACCATTGAGTAAATAATCCCGATTGCAACACCAGATAAGGGAATTCTTCATTGATGTGGAAAATCACCATTTCTGTTGTAGAGGCACTCTGCCCCACTAATATAAGAAAGGGAGTTGAAAAATGCATCATGTGCCAGTGTGGCCACTTCATCATTATTGTAGCTGACTGTTGCTTGAGACTGGTGCTTGAGAACTTATTTCCCCTCTTACTGCTTGCTTCATAAAGATGTAATATTCTAAAAGAATCTTCAGATTTGTCTTCAGAATTTTCATTCTACCCCACCTCCAGTCAGCTGATTTTCCTGCCGAGTGGTTGGAGAAGAGTGGAGGCGGATTGTGCAGAATCGACTTGGATCTAGAATGACAATTTGATCTTGAGGATGGAGATCTTCTAGAATGCCCTTTATTCAGACAATGCCTCCTGTGATCAGAATATCTTCATGAAGAGTGCGAATGCCGACGATGTCATGAACTTTCTTGAGAACGTCAATCTTCAGTGTTATTAGGTCAAGAGGGGCTGAAATGTTATACAATGTTGTATTTGTAACACCCAATGACCCTCCTTTTTTTTTTTCTTTTAAAGTGAATGGGAACCACATTTAAAAAAATGATAGATACTAACCCAAGGAGAGGGAAGGCTCTGGGTCCTATAGAGCCTTCCGGCTCCTCTCCTGGTCCCGTCGTTCCGGTGCTGGCTCGCCCGGGAGCAGTATTTGACTAAATTAGTCAAATACTGCTTTACCCGGCCGAAGGAGGCTTCAGAAGTCTTCAGGGAGCCCAAGTGCCCCTGAAGAAGGGCGGCCCTGTACTGCGCCTGCGCAAGCACGCTCTCTTGCACGCTCACGCCTCTGCAGTATGTAGCCGCACGTCTTTGGGAGGACATGGCTCCCGAAGACTTCCAAATACCCTTTCGGCGGGGGATTGAAATGGGGGGGGGGGAGCCAGCACAGGATAGAGAGCACCGAGAGAGGAGACGGAAGGCTCTATACAACCCAGAGCCTTCCCTCTCCTTAGGTAAGTATTTGCTTCATTTTTTTTTATGCGGTTCCCATTTACTTTAAAACTTCGCCCTCTATAGGCTTTTGCCTGTTCTTTAGAGCTGCATGCCATATTTCCAGCAGGTATCGGCTGCAAAAGTTAAATAGTAAGAATAAGTTATATATATGTCACAGGAACCCTAGTGGCTGACCGCACTTAGCCTTCTAAACGGTGCCAGCGCACAGATCGTGCGAACTCTGGTCGCAGTCAATGCGCAGGAACCGTTAAGAATTAGCCGCAGACAACTCAGAAGGGAGCCTGTGAGACACGGGTAATTACAACGTCACCTACTGGTTCAGAGTAAACTGCCACCACCGCGGTTACCATGGGACCGTGGAGCCCATTAACTGACTAATCCTGCGAATAAAACGGTTAAACACACGATATTCTGTCTAGCCAACAACCAACAAACAGTAGCGTATCTTCAGAGACCCGGGATCAGTTCTGTGTGTGCTGGTAAGCAGGGTAGCAGACAGTGAATGACTTGGAGAAAGTCGTTTATTCACGCAATATAAATAATTAATATATACAGACAATTATTAAAATCAACAATTATTAAAACAGTAATAGCCAGTATAAAAAAATAAAAGAAGGGAGAAAAATACTTAGTTCCTGGAAAGATGTCCTTTTTGTGGGAAAACAGAGTTCTGGGTTTCAATTTGAGTTCAGAGTTCAGACCAGGTGGATGCCAGCATATCCTCAAGCTGGCATCTGATGAGCTCAAGATGTTTCAGTGTGGAGGACACTGAGTTTGGGTCCTCAGCCATTCTTATGCCCCTGCTTCAGTAGGAGGGAGTGAGGGCGGGGAGCCATACACCCCCTTAGAAGATGAGATGAGCCCTCCCCTTATCCTGGGGGCTAGAAATCATATCTACCCATATATGGGCTCTATCTCACAGAACCGTACAGGTCAGGGCAGATTTATTAACATTTTCAGGTCTGTCTCGATTTACCCAGCGCCCTGATACCAGACATGAGGGGTGGGACCCCTGTGGTATCATCAGGGCATTTTCAAACTGCCTAACTGGCAGTCCTTACCTCAGAATGTTCTGAAACTTCCTCAGAACCAGCACCGGGGCTCATGCTACACTTCCCCCACGTTTGGTGAAGCTGCCATCTCAGGAACCCCAGAAATATTACAGATCTGGGAAGTTATGGATTATGCCATGAGACTTCAGGTTTATTCAGGGTGTGTTCTAGCTGCTAACAGCTGACTTTCCTTTGATCTTTACTAGGGAGCAAAGTGTCAAGACCTCCCGTGGATTCGTAGCCTGCCTGGCTGTACCTAGGCATCCTTTGGTTAATTAACATCTCCATGAGATCAGCTAAGTGTCACCTGGTTCCCAGAACCAAAAGGGGAATTGTGCCTTCCACAGGGAATATGTCCAAGCTAATTAACACCTTCCCCCCAGGCTGTCACTTCAGCTAAGACAGATCCCCCAGCTGTTCCTAGGCATAGGGATACTACACGTCAAATCTTGGTTCTATTGATCTGAGGCGCAATCGATGCAGGAATCGAGTGCGATCGTTCTTTTCTTCACGGGCGGTTCCAGGACGCGCCTGCGTCCCCGCAACCGTCCGTGACAATATACATTTTTTTTTTAAGAAGAGCAAATTAATCCCTTGGGAGAGTATTAGCAGTGTCCCAACAGCTTTAAAATAGCAAGGAGAAAAAAAGGAAAAATCGAGAGCCCCCGATAGTGTGATATTGTTGGTATAGTGATCGTAAAAATTAGTGAAAATATACTCACAATTGTAGGTTGCCAAGTTAGGCAACCACTTGTATCGCAGACGGGGAGATTAGGCCTGTCCCCGCTCAGGCTAAAAAGTCGCTCTCTGCGTAGAAGAAGAAAGAGGGTGTCCACACCCATCCACCAGGTGGATATCACGTAACAAGAGAAACAGAGGCGCCAATAGAGTAAAAATGATACCAGATTAAAACCAAATAAAACGTGGGTGGCAGTGGTGGACTTGCCTACCCCCACTATAAAGGACTACTTTATATGGTTACCAAATAAATTTAATCAATTTAGTACTCCAAGATCACAATCAATTTGCAACGCGTTTCACGGGACACAAGCCCGCTTCCTCAGGCAAAACACATAAGTAGGAGCAACCTAGTAACAGTCCTTGCTAGCGTGGCGCCTTTGTGTCAAATCTTGGTTCTATTGATCTGAGGCGCAATCGATGCAGGAATCGAGTGCGATCGTTCTTTTCTTCACGGGCGGTTCCAGGACGCGCCTGCGTCCCCGCAACCGTCCGTGACAATATACATTTTTTTTTTAAGAAGAGCAAATTAATCCCTTGGGAGAGTATTAGCAGTGTCCCAACAGCTTTAAAATAGCAACAGTTCTCTAGGCTAGACACTCCTTAAAAAAAACTCCATGAGGCTGTGAGCATGCTCAGGAGCAAGCTGCCCACAACCAAGATGGTTGCAACATCACCCAAGTATAGACAGAGAGGAAAAAGCTAATGGCCTATATAAGGAAGTGCACACTTGCGCACGCTATACACGCCCGCACGCTCGTGAACACTCCCCACCAATCCACACAGTCCTGCCACTGCAGAAAGCAGAGAACCGGCGTTTCCCAAACCATGAGACTACTCCAGCCAGGAGATGATGGAAGCAGCCTGTGAGGGAGAAAGGACGGAAGGAGATAGAACCAGATAGAAAGCAGGGAAGAAAAAGGACAGACAGGCGGAGGTAACTAATGCAGCCATTGCACACCTGTATGCATTTAGCACAGGAACTAATGCAGCCATAGTTCAAGTAATGCAGCCATAGTTCATTTGTATGCATTTTGCACAGGGACTAAAGCAGCCATAGTTCAGGAGGGTGGAGAGGCGCTTAGGTGGTTTGGGAGTACAGATAGGGATAGTGTAGTTCTTTTCACTCGCTGCTGTTCACTGGCCAGGGGTTCCCAACCACCTCTGGTTGTGTTATAAATGGAGTCTATATAGGTATGAACAGCACTGAGAGTAGTAGTTGGATAATATAAGCTTTAATTGATTGTTATGGCCTGTATATATTCAGGATAGATTTCAAAGCACAAGGTCAAATGCTAAAAATACAGAATTTAAAATCTGTAAAAAGTCTCACAGCATATAGCTAGAGTGCATATATTGCATACATGTTCCCTGTGTATGTTTAGGATTAATACTCAATCAAAAAAATCCCTATTCAAAGGTACAAAGCTGGAGGGATGTAGCGTGTGAGCAGGGCCATCAGGTACTGCAGACCAGAAGACCCAACGCTTGCGAACACGCTAGAATGGCAGGGGCAAATCCAGGATTTTCAAGGGGGGGGGGGGTTCCTGATAGGTCTCTTTTGGCAAGCCGCACACTACCGCGCATGCGTTTGCCCACAAAATCCACATGATGCACAGCATTTCTCCACAAAATACACACAATGCGCAGTGTTTCCCTACAAAATACACATGATGCAGTAGCGTTTCGCCAAAATATATATAATGTGGCAGTGATTAAGTAGCCAGATAACCCCCCTTTATTATGGATAACGAAATTACCCCACTCCTCTTTAGTATAGGTGACCAGATGACCCCCATTTATCACACAGGTAGCCAGATGAGGCCCCCCCCAGTTAGGATAAGTAACCATATGATCCCCATTTATAGTATATAGCCAGATAACTCCCCGTTCAGTACATTCCCCCTTGTATTTCGCCAGATCCCCCTTGTATATATGGCCAGTGTATATAGTCAGATCCCCTGTATATATAGCCAGAGATCTCCCCCCCCCCTGTATATACCCATATACCCACTGTATGCAGCCAGATGCCTCCCCCTGCATATAGCCAGTGTATATAGCCAGATCCCCCTGCATATAGCCAGTGTATATAATACAATACAATAATACAATAACATTTCTATAGCGCTTTTCTCCCATAGGACTCAAAGCGCTTAGGCTCTCTCAGATTCAGTGATTAGTAGGATGAAGTATTCACACAACAAAAGTTATATTTCTGCAAATGCCAAACTGAACAGGTGGGTTTTCAGTCTGGATTTAAACACGTCCAGGGATGGAGCTGTCCTGATCTGTTGAGGTAAGGAGTTCCAAAACGTAGGGGCAGCATGACAGAAGGCTCTGGGACCAAAAGTTTCCAAGTGGACTCTGGGTATGACTAGATTATTAGAACCTGTTGATCTGAGAATGCGGGGATTGCTACGCAGTTGCAACATATCTTTCATGTATCCAGGGCCTAAATTATTCAGGGATTTAAATGTCAGTAGGCCGATCTTGAATAGGACCCTCCATTCTATAGGTAGCCAGTGAAGGGAGTGCAGGACTGGCATTATGTGGCAGTGACGGGGTTGGTTGGTTAGCAGTCTGGCAGCAGTATTCTGTATCAGCTGTAGTCGGTACAAGACCTTTTTTGGAAGGCCAGTGTAGAGAGCATTGCAGTAGTCCAGTCGGGATGTGATGAAGGCGTGGACTAAGGTTGGCAGATCCTCTGGGGGTATGAGGTGCTTGATTTTTGCAATGTTCTTCAGGTGAAAATAGGATGATTTCACCACAGCAGAGATTTGAGTTCTGAAGTTTAAATCCCAATCAATTAGAACTCCCAGGCTACGCACATGATCAGAGCTGCGCAGATCCGTGCCTCCTATTCCCAGTGGTGAAGACTGCAAGTTAAGTTGTTTTGTTATCATGCTCTGCCCTCCAATCAGAAGGACTTCAGTTTTGTCTGCATTTAGTTTCAGCCAGTTGTCATTCATCCATTGCTGTAGTTCACGTAAGCAGGCGTTTATAGTTAGAGTTGGGTCTGTCACACCAGGCTTGAAGGAAAGATATAGTTGAGTGTCGTCTGCATAGCAGTGGTATGTCAGGCCATGTTTTTGGATTAGTTTTCCCAGCGGTAACATGTAAATCGTGAAAAGCAGGGGAGAGAGGATTGAGCCCTGGGGCACCCCATACCTAAGTGATACAGGGGTGGACAGGAAGGGCCCCATAGACACTTTGTGGGTTCTGCCACTCAAGAAGGATTGGAACCACTGAAGAACTATGCCATCAATGCCGCAGTATTCCTGTAGCCTGTTTATCAAGATGTCATGGTCAACTGTATCAAAGGCTGCAGAAAGGTCTAGCAGTATGAGGATGGAGCACTCTCCTCTGTCTCTTGCCATGAGCAGGTGGTTGCATATTTGGATGAGGGCCGTTTCAGTGCTGTGGTGTTTCCTGAAGCCAGACTGGAATGGGTCATAACTGTTGTTTTGTAGGATTTTGGCTTCTAGCTGGAGGTAAACAGCTTTTTCAATTAGCTTGCCCAGAAAGGGAAGGTTAGAGACAGGTCTGTAGCTGGTCATTGCATCTGGGTCCAGGGAGGGTTTTTTGAGGAGAGGCCTGATGATTGCTTCCTTCAGTAAAGCAGGAAATATCCCTGATTTTAAGGAACAGTTAACAATTTTTAGGAATACCGGTACGAACAGGTCGGGGCAGTTCAACATGAACTGTGTTGGGCCAGGATCTAGGTCACAGGTAGTTAGGCGGACGTGAAGGAGGATGCTTGATGTGACTTCTTCATCAATTTCTTTGAAGTTTGACCAAGGTGTTACATTGTCTCTGCTAATGGTCTTCGGCGCTATATTAGGCTCAGATGCTGTAAGTTGGATGGCGGACCTTATAGCGGAGACTTTGTCTGTGAAGAAATGGGCAAATTGGTCACAGAGGTCCTTTGAAGACTCGATGTTAAGTTTTTGACATGCCGGGTTGCAGAGTTTTTCCACTGTGCGGAACAGTTGGGCTGGTTTGTTAACTGCATTTGCAATCTCTTGTGATAGAAAGGATGATTTTTTTCCCGTGATTACCTTTTGGTAGCTCTTCAAGTGGAGGATTAAGGCATGTTTGTCTTCTGGGGACTGAGATTTGCGCCACAGTCTCTCAAGTTTTCGGCCTTGTCTTTTCAGCTCTTTTATAGCGTTATCAAACCACTGTGCATGATGGTGTGGAGTTAGATATTTGGTGCGCAGAGGAGCAATGGTCTCAAAGGTGGAGGACACACATTTGTTGTATTTAAACACCAGAGTATCAGGGTCCAAGCTGGAGTCAGTCAATTCATCAAAGCTAAGGTTATCTCGGATATGTTGAGGTGTTAGCCCTTTTAAGCGGCGATATTTTATTTGATTCTTGACCTGGTGTTTGACAGCTGGTATTGAGAGGGAGAAGTGGATAGTGTGATGGTCTGACCAGGCAACAGGATTAATTTCCACATTGGCTATTGACAGCCCAGTATGGAATATAAGGTCCAGAGTGTGGCCTTTCCTGTGAGTAGCAGAGCTGATTGATTGGAGGAAGCCCAGTTCATGTAAGGCACGAGGTAGCTCTATTCCAAGTTTTGAAGAGGAGTCATCCACCCATGTATTGAAATCTCCAAGAACAATCCATCTGGGGTGTTCCAGTGTTAGGTTGCATAGGAGGTCTACAAGTTCCTTAAGGAAGTCTGAGTGTTTTTCTGGTGGGCGGTAGATCAGCAATATGTTAATGTTTTTCTCAGCTGAAAGTTGCACCCCCAAGCATTCAAACGAGTTGGTAGGACCTACAGTAAGTGGTCTGATTTTCAAAGCTGATCTAAAGCAAAGTGCAACCCCTCCTCCCCTGCGTTCTTTCCTGTTGCAGTATATCACGGAATAGTTTGTTGGCACGGCAGCCTCCAGGGTGGGGCCAACTGGTTCAGAAAGCCAGGTTTCAGTCAGGCAGGCCAGATCAGAAGACTCTATTAGATCATGTATGATTGCTGTTTTGTTGTTTATCGATCTGACATTACAGAGGACAGCCTTGATGGGGCTACCCTGGGAGCTAGGGTCTGAGATTGATGACTCCAAGACAGAACAGTCTCCAGATGTGTGGCTGTCATCTCTATATAGCCAGTTCCCCCTGCATACAGCCAGTGTATATATATAATCGTAATGTGGGCAGCAGCCATCAGAAAATAATCGTAATGTGGGCAGCAGCCAGCAGTCATCAGAAAATAATCGTAAAGTGGGCAGCAGTCACCAGAAAATCACAATGTGGGCAGCAGGCACCAGAAAATCGCAATGTGTGGGCAGCAGGCACCAGAAAATCGCAATGTGTGGGCAGCAGTGACCAGAAAATCGTAATGTGGGCAGCAGACACCTGAAAATCGCAATGTGGGCAGCAGACACCTGAAAATCGCAATGTGGGCAGCAGTCATCAGAAAATCGCAATGTGGGCAGCAGTGACCAGAAAATCGTAATGTGGGCAGCAGAAACCTGAAAATCGCAATGTGGGCAGCAGACACCGGAAAATCGCAATGTGGGCAGCAGTCACCTGAAAATCGTAATGTGGGCAGCAGTGACCAGAAAATCGTAATGTGGGCAGCAGTGACCAGAAAATCGTAATGTGGGCAGCAGTCACATGAAAATCGTAATGTGGGCAGCAGACACCTGAAAATCGCAATGTGGGCAGCAGTGACCAGAAAATCGTAATGTGGGCAGCAGTCACATGAAAATCGTAATGTGGGCAGCAGACACCTGAAAATCGTAATGTGGGCAGCAGACACCTGAAAATCGCAATGTGGGCAGCAGACACCTGAAAATCATAATGTGGGCAGCAGACAACTAAAAATCGCAATCTGGGCAGCAGTGACCAGAAAATCGTAATGTGGGCAGCAGACACCTGAAAATCGTAATGTGGGCAGCAGACACCTGAAAATCGCAATGTGGGCAGCAGAGACCAGAAAATCGTAATGTGGGCAGCAGACATCTGAAAATCGCAATGTGGGCAGCAGTGACCAGAAAATCGTAATATGGGCAGCAGACACCTGAAAGTCGTAATATGGGCAGCAGACACCTGAAAATCGCAATGTGGGCAGCAGTGACCAGAAAATCGTAATGTGGGCAGCAGACACCTGAAAATCGTAATGTGGGCAGCAGACACCTGAAAATCGTAATGTGGGCAGCAGACACCTGAAAATCGTAATGTGGGCAGCAGAAACTAGAAAAAAAATGCACCTGTGAAAAAAAAACAAATCACTTACCTGACAGAAGTCTTCTCCTCTCCTGGCATCTGGCACCAGCTCCCCGATGATCCTCCTGCAGCACATCTCCCGCGCTGACAGGCAGAGTGCAGGGCTACGGCAAGATGGCTCCCGAAGCCCTGTACTGGAGACACAGTCTCCAGAGCAGGGCTTCGGCAGCCATCTTGCCGTAGCCCTAATCTGCCTCCGGGAGACTGCGGGGCTGCGGGGAAGAAGCAGCATATCTGGCTGGGGGGGTCCCTCAATAGGGAGGGTGACAGCGCTCCCCCCCCCCCCCCCCCCCGTTTTCAGACATTTTGGTGTCCTAGAATTCTCTGACAAATTTTTTTTATTTTTTTTTGTAGCACATTTTTGTGCATAAACAGCATCGGGTGGCTCAGGAGTGAATGGGGGTTGAATGTTGAATGTTGACTGAATATTGCATTCTTTGTCACAGAATTTATAGTGAATACTCCCAATGCGGTGTGAACTTTTACAACAACCGAGTTAGCTGTATGCAATATATGCATTTGAATTGCGTACTATGCATTTTTAATTATTTTGAACTTTTGAATAGTGATCTTTTTTTGATTGAATATTAATCCTAAACATACGCAGGATATGTGTATGCATTATATGCACTCTAGCTAGATGCGGTGCAACCATTTTATAGATTTTAAATTCTGTATTTTTAGCATTTGACCTTGTGCTTTGAAATCTATCCTGAAAATATACAGGCCAACAATCAATTAAAGCTTATATTATCCAACTACTACTCTCAGCGCTGTTCATACCTATATAGCAGCCATAGTTCATTTGTATGCATTTTGCACATGAATGTAATGCAGTCATAGATCATTTGCATGCATCTTGCACATGAAAGTACTGCATCCATAGTTCATTTGTACACATCTTGCACATGAAAGTAATGTAAGCCAAAGTTCATTAGTATGCATCTAGCACACGAAGGTAAGGCCTCTTTTCCAAGGACTGTTGAGCTGTGTGTTCAGCAAGCAGTTACCAGGCAGCAGTGAGCAGTTGTGAGAGTTTGAGAGGCATTTCACTGCCTATCAACAGTCCGTAGAAAAGAGGCCTAACTAATGCAGCCAAAGTTCATTAGTATGCATCTAGCACATGAATGTAATGCAGCCAAAGTTCATTAGTATGCATCTAGCACATGAATGTAATGCAGCCAAAGTTCGTTAGTATGCATGTAGCACATGAAGGTAATGCAGCAAAAGTTCATTAGTATGCCTCTAGCACATGAAGGTAATGCAGCCAATATTCATTAGTATGCCTCTAGCACATGAAGGTAATACAGCCGATGTTCATTTTATGCATCTAGCATATGAATGTAATGCAGCCAGCGTTCATTTTATGCATCTAGCACATGAATGTAATACAGCTTTTGCTCACCTGTATGCTTTTAGCACAGGATACTGAAGCTGGCATTGCTCATTCGTATGCATTTAGCACACATGTATATCTCCGGGACCAGAAGACCGGGCTCTCTGTGTGAGGTACATTTAGTTAGTACTTATGCAGGGAAAGGGATAAACCCTGGGGTAGAAAGGGGACTGAAAAAAGAAATGAAGAGAAGGAAAGAAAATAGAAGAAGAGGACAAAGGAAAAAGAATACTGGTGGGTGATAGTCTCAACAAATTTATAGTTATGGTGTCCAATAGGGTTCAGGGGCAGGGCCAGAACCCATAGTATGCTGCCATGGAAATGCACCAGGGAAACCCCTGCTTCTCTCCCTCCCTCTGCAGAAGCGTTAACAGCAGCAGAATTAGGCTATCTAAAGGGGACATATCTGGCTATCTAAACAGGGTCAAGGGGGGCACATCTGGCTAAGTAAAGGGGCATATATTTGGCTGTTTAAAAGGGGGCACATCTAGCTATCTGAATGGGGTAAGGGGCACATATAGCTATCTAAATAACTTGATTCCACCCATGATGACATTCTGATGTGTGGCCACACCCATTTTATCCAGAGGGGAGGGGGGGGCGCAAAAACTTTGTCCCCTTACACTGAAAACCCTAGCTACACCTCTGGGTGGGGCAAGTGAAAAAACAATGAAATCAGGGACTGCTCAGGCATCACTGGATCTTTTGGCAATGTTAGAAGGCTTCCACACACACAATAGATTCCCATCCAACGTGTCTATCTGCCAATATTGATTCAGTGTCTGTAAAAGTATTTACACTCCCAACTGAATCCTAGACCATTTTTACCCCGTTTCCCCCAACATTCACACCAGGTGGTTGAAAAATACTGTATCTAAAAATGTATTAATGAGATCATAAATGTATTTCACACCATATATACTCAAACATAAACCCAATGTTTTTTTTGAGCCTAAAGAATGTCCAATTGACCACCATCAAGGTTAGATTTTATTGGTCCAATTTCCAGCTGCATAAGTTTGCATAATTATGAATCAACTCACAATTGTTTGCATCTCATTCACTATTATGATTAAGTATTTATATAGTGCCAACATCTTCTGCAGCACTGTACAGAATATATGGTTATGTCACTTAATTGTCCCTCAGAGGGGCTCACAGTCTAATCCAGGCATGGGCAAACTTGGCCCTCCAGCTGTTAAGGAACTACAAGTCCCACAATGCATTGCAGGAGTCTGACAGCCACAGTCATGACTCATAAAGGCAAATGCATTGTGGGACTTGTAGTTCCGTAACAGCTGGAGGGCCAAGTTTGCCCATGCCTGGTCTAATCCCTACCACAGTCACATGTTTATTTCATGTTATGCATGTATCATAGCCTAGGGACGATTTTAGGGGGAAGCTAATTAATCTGTAGGTTTTTGGGATGTGGGAGGAAACAGACACAGGAAGAGCATACAAACTCCGTGCAGATAGTGCCATGGCTGGGATTTTGAACCAGGAACCCAGTGCTGCAAGGCAAAAGTGCTTAACGCTACGTCACCATGCTGCCCTACTATCTTTACCCGCAGCAATTTTCCATCCCTGCCATATCCCCACTGGGACCTGAAATAGGTACTCTCTTTGGTTCCAGCTGTTGGGTCTCTTCAGTTTGGTTACGGAGCACCATACTCTCCTCCAGATTTCTCTCCTGCTGTTATCAAGCCTCGGTCTTTGCTGATATTAATGGGCAGCACGGTGGCTTAATGATTAGCATTCTCACCTAAATCACAGCCAGGGCACCATCTGCACTTTTTGTATATTTTCCCCATGTTTGTGCCAGTTTCCTCTAACACCCATAAACCTACAGATGAGTTATTTGGCCCTCGCCTATGATGGACAAACACACAACTTTGGTAGGGATTAGATTGTGAACTTCTGATAGACCAGACTATATAGCTAAAGGGCTGTGGAAAATGTCAATGCCATATAAATACTCATTGGCTCAATGAGATGTAGGCCCTGCGCAGTGGTCAGTTGCATTGCAGAATTCAGCATGTCAACTCACTGCCCATACAATTCTATGGGTCACTGCCTTGTAACTGATCATTACTCTAACTCACTGCCTGCTGGCTTTGTGTTAAACAGAGCTTCCTCCAGCCCTGGCAGCCACTATGTCCCTCAATGCAGTTCCAGTGTCCCGGGATCCCGTTTCAGGAACAGACCTCACCAGGTCAGCCTCTACTGCCCCTGCATAAGCGCCACTATCAATCACGCTCATGTGGTCTGGGAGCGTGATTGACAGCAGAGTAGAGGCCGACCTGGCGAGGTCAGCTTCTGAAACAGAGTGGATCCCAGGACACCGGAGCTGCTGCGGCTGCGAGGGACATAGTGGCTGCCACGGACTGGAGGAAGCCCCGGGTGAGTAGAGTTTTTTTTTAATCTGCTAGAATGCTTCCTTTAAAGTCTGTCAAGTGCATTATGAAACTGACCACCGTGACCCCAGCCTTAATATTAGGAGGAAAATGGAACGCCAAGTAAGCATGGATGATGGCTAGGGATTATCAAAGAGATGCAAATACTGTGAGCTTATGCAATTTTATGCAAATATGCAGTTTATAAATGAATCAATCAATTTAAACCAAGGTTTAAATTAATTTGTTAATTTTGAAGTTGCAAATATTTGCATCAACTCAGAAGTATTTGCATATCAAATGCAGCAGTTGAACCCAAGGTCACAGAGTTGCAGCTGACTTGATGGGATCCAACAGCTGGAATCTGAAGAGAAATAATTTCCACCCTGCTTTAGCATGCAGTGGCAGCATGGCCAATAGGGAGATAAGGGAAATGGCAAACACAAACCACTTTGGTTGACTTGAATTTAAAAAAAAAAAAAGGTACTGCCAGTCTCAGACCCTGACCCATGTGAAGGGTGTGATCAGAGACAGGACACTATGGTGTTTGCTCCAAGGAAAAGTGCCCAGGTTTTTCCTGATGTTGCTCTGCAGATTGCCCAGTTCCAATTTCAGCCTGTGATCTCAACCCTTCCCTCCTGATCCTTCAATCCAGACTTCTGCCTGTGAGCTCAGTCTGCAATTATGCATCCCTCATTTCAATGTATAGCCTGCCAATTCTAACACCCGATACATAAAGCAACTTAAGGCTCATACACACATCAGACCATAGTCTTTAGAAAATGAAAGATCAGACCAATCTTACCCTCTTCCATGTAGTAGGAGAGCCATACCTTCAGTCTATTCTATGGAGCTGAACTCTCCATCAGACAGAAATCTTTGCAAGATGCTGCACACACAGATGCTGTAGACATTCAGAAGATCAGTATCTGCAAAAGATCTGTTCCTGCAAAATGCATTCATAGTCTATGATATCTGCAGATCCTCATACACACCTTGTTTGACATTCATCTGCAGATCAGATCCACCATTGATGGATTTTCAGATCTGCAGATGAATGTCAGTTAAACAAGGCGTGTATGATCTGCAGATCTCAGACTATGAATGCAATTTGCAGGAACGGATCTTTTGCAGATACTGATCTTTTGTGTCTGGACAGCATCTTTATGTGCAGCATCTTGCAAAGATTTTTTTCTGATGTTGAGTTCAGCTCCATAGAAAAGACTGTGTAGAGTATGGCTCTCCTACTACAGGAAGGGTGGTACGATTGGTCTGTGATCTTTCATTTTCAAAAGACTATGGTCTGACATGTGTATGTGGCCTTAAGGCTCACACACAGACTATAGTCTTTGGAAAATGAAAGATCACAGACCAATCTTACCAGCCTTCATGTAGTATGAGAGCCATACTCTACAGTCTTTTCTATGGAGCTGAACTCAACATCAGAAAAAAATCTTTGCAAGATGCTGCACACACAGATGCTGTACAGACACAAAAGATCAGTATCTGCAAAAGATCTGTTCCTGCCAAAAATCAATTCCTGCAAATTGCAATGATAGTCTCTGATATCTGCAGATCATCATACACATGATTTAACTGACATTCATCTGCAGATCAAGCAATCATCCACAGATCTGAAAATCCATCCTGGTGGATCTGATCTGCAGATGAATGTCAGTTAAATCATGTGTGTGATGATCTGCAGATCTCATAGACTATCATTGCAATTTGCAGGAATGGATTTTTGGCAGGAACAGATCTTTTGAGTGTGTGCAGCATGTTTGTGTGCAGCATCTTGCAAAGATTTTTTTCTGATGGGGAGTTCAGCTCCATAGAAAAGACTGTGAAGGTATGGCTCTCATACTACATGGAAGGGGGTAAAATTGGTCTGTGATCTTTCATTTTCAAAAGACTATGGTCTGATGTGTGTATGTGGCCTAAGTCTGACATGTTGAATCGATAATTTCCAACATATTCAATCTGCTCCCAATTAGGGATGGTCAATGAAATTTCAAGTTTATGCAGCATTATGCTAATCTGGTATGCAAATATAAATGTATGCAGCTTGAAAATGAACCAGCCAAATGGTAAAATTTGATCTATTTTCAAGCTGGCTAAATGTGCATACAGACTTGCATAATCCAGCATCAGCTCAAAGTTATTGCACTTCACTGATCATCCCTACTCCATTGATAATGGGATCAATAAAAAAAAAAAAAATTGTCACTGTGAGCCATCGTTCTGATTGGGAAGTTGCATTCTGTGTACCAGCCTTTACTCCTCCTTGATGGGATTTGTTCTACAGCTTCCAATATTCTCTGAACAAAATTGGACACAGGATAACACTTTAAGTTTTGCATTTTAGCAATCTAGGTTTTCACTTTAAAGAGAAAACCCGGAAGCAGAAGGGATATGAGCTGGCGGCCATATTTGATTTTTCCTGGAGCAATAATGGATTAAAAAAAAAAAAATCTGCTGTCTGGAGGGGCAACTAGACTAAATGTCTGTTATTCAAGGACATAGCAATGTAGGCATTGTAGGATAGTTATGGCAGCTGCTACCTCCAGGTTACCCGGTCTGCATTGTTGCAGAAGCCATTAAAGCAGACCTGAACTCAGAACTTCCTATCTGCTCTAAAAAGATAACAGCACAATAACCTTTAAAGAAACAAAAAAATTGTTACAGCTGATACAAATCCTGCAATAATTCTACTTTCATGGAAGTAGACATTAACATCCTATTTTTACAAGGTTAGCTCCTCTGCCATAGCAGAAGAGATTACTGAGCTGGCACCACTGAGATCAAATTGCAGTTAACTAAAGAGAAGTCACATATAAAAAGGGGATTAGACAGGCTAAACTCTCTAAATACATACAGGGTGCATTTCTATAAATTTTCCTTCTGTCCTGTGCAAGCGTTCAGGCCCCTGGGGGTAGGGTTTATAATTATACGAGTCTTGCCTTACTGTGCCAAAACCATTCCAGGGCCTACCCCTTTATATGTTAGTAGCCCAATATAACTGGCATAAGACTGCTGGTGCAGAAACAGCCTTCACAGTCTCACGTCAGTCATATCTGTACCAGCAGATGAGACATACCATATATTCAGAGAGTAGTCCAGCCTCAAACTTTTTACCCTGGAGGAACCCTGCAAGTAATTTTTGGATCTCAATTAACCCCTGAATTTTACAGGATGTGCTCATTATTCTGAATTTAATTCTTCCTTTTTACAGTACCCCCATTATAGTGTGCGCTATCATACGGCCTCCAACACCCACAATGGGGAAAAATGCCAAGGAACCTCTGGAGAGTACTCAAGGAACCCTGGTTGAGAAAGTCTGGAGTAGACTGAATATGTAGGAGTTCTAGTTTCCGATATGCTAGATTTTGTTCTCTAGTTATTGAAGTTTCCCAAAGAAAAGCCGTCAAGGTGTTCAGTAGAATCTTTGTGTAGCAGGCAGTTGACCACTGGCCCTGTACAAAACATGGACTTCTGAGTAGTCTGCTACATATAAACCATGGAACATGTCTCCTCCAATAGGGATGTTCAACGAGATGCAAAGCATTCCAAACAGTGTACAATTACTCAAATTCTTTATTTAACTTGATAGACAAATCAAAGCCACTTCGGCAAGATTTGATTGGTCTGCTCAAGCTGCATAAATCTGCATTATCCTGCATCATTTTGGGATTTGACCACCCATATCCTCTACCTTCAGGAAGAGGGGGGAAAATAAAAGAAAACCCACTAAAAAAAAGATTGCAGTAAGACTATTTTATTAAAATAATTACAAAGTACAAAAAAAGGGAAATGGGAACCCAAAAAAAACAGTTGCACATAATGTATATACACATAAAAAAAAAAAAAAAATCTTAACAAAAACATTAGTTTTCTGCAACAAAAGAAAAAGCTTTATTTAATTTTCCAGTGACAAACAACCTACATAGACAAACCTGTAGAGATGTGCCTAAAATTTCTACCAGAAACATTAGGTTACCCTGCATGGGTTGGTCTCACAGAAAAAACTATTTACAGACCACAGTAAAGGCACATTTACATGAAATCAAGTACTATCCAAGGCATTGCAATTGTAATGTATATAAATTACTATATGCAGCATTCCAGCGGAATAATACGCAGCATCAGAGAGAGAGATCTGACCGAGCAGATCCAAGTGTAAACAAGATAGGTCACGCTCTAGTCACTAGACTAAAGGGAGAACCTGCAGCATTTCCAGGGTTCATACAATCACCGCCGGCATCTAGGGGACCAGCTTCCCCCTTTTACAACGTCAGGATAATCCTGAAAATCTTGCGTGGAAAAATATATATAAAAACACAGCTTATTTCACATTTTTCTAAACGCTATCTTACAAAACATAAATAGATTGTGTAACAGATTAAGCAATTCAAAGACGAAAAATATATGTGCAACAATGTAGTACTGCTGCTTCTTTGTGCAAACTGCCAAGTAAAAAAAAACACCATACCGGCCAACGATAGGAAATCTAACAGTCTGTAGCAATGTATAAAGTGATCACAGCACAGGTCTACAGTACTGTACACGGCAGGTATAGCAAGCTTATGAAAGTAGAGGTAGAGGGAGCTGGAGATGCAGAATACACCAAGGGATGGGTTCCACCTCCTCCAGGGGGATTGCATTGATTATTGCATGGGTTCCCACAAATGACTCAGCCAATCATTGCTCTTGTTCTGGAACCTTAGGCTGTGCAGATTGCGGAACTTCTCACATGAACAAACACCTGCTTATAAAGCTTTTAGGACTACTACTGCTGCTACTGCTACTACTACTACTGCTGCTACTGGCAGCACTGGATCTGGAAGTGCTTGGTTTGCTGGTACTGGGTTTGCTTGCTTTGCTGGTATTGGGTCGGCTGCTGGTGCCCTGGCACTGGGCTTTATCCACGCGGTCAATTTCTTGAATCATTCTAACAAAAATCTCTTTGCTTTGCTGTAACAGACAAATAATTCAGGAGTTAGTTCATACAAAACCACCGGGGGAGAATTAAAAAAAAAAAATAAAAATAAAAAATAATAATTAAAAAAAAGTCACAAAATAAGTTTTGGGTTTTCTTCCCTCGGTTACATTATCAAAGTCTATAGAATATCCAGATGGCTCATGGATGACCCAGAACTAGGAAAGTATAGTGGGCTGAAGGACAAAAACACCCTCTTACTAAAAAACAGTATAATGTGCCATCTAAAACAGAAGGCGTTAGCAATAATTCAGTATTTAGGCTGTGCTCCCACTTTAGCAGATTTGCACTGCTCATTGCAAATCTGACAGTGAACAGCACCTATTTTAGATATAGAGGCCGTTCACCCTTGTCAGCCTACAACGGTACCATTGCATCTGGTTCATCTGTAGTACTGGTCTAAGCCCTATTCCATAGTCCCATCAATCCATGCTGTACACTGATGAGGACCAAAGTCTGAAACAGGCTGTCACCATGTTGGATTTTTATGTGGCTCTAAAATGTATTAGCTATAGGCTCACTATACACCAGTGGTTCTGCAGGAGAGCCTGGCTTCTGAGACAGATACATTTACATATTCATGAGTGATGCATCTCGGGAGAACACCATTGCTCACTGAAAGCTGAATTATTGCAAATACCATCTGTTTTAAGAAGGCAAATTACACTCAAAGTCCAAGATAAATATATTCATATAGCCATATACTAATTAATGGAAACTAACCCTAATCCCCCATTTTTTGTTAAAGGCAGATTTAAATAAATGAGTCTGAAGAGATTTAAAAATACCGGTTATTCATTCAGCAGGCCGCTTCAGCATTCTAATCTAAACATTTGCCTCAGCAGAACAAGGTCTTAAAGAGAACCCGAGGTGGGAATTACTAATACTATTGGGGCACAGAGGCTGGTTGCGCACACTAAGACCAGCCTCTGTTGCCCCATCGTATGCCTCCATGTCCCCCCTGCTCGCCGCTATAGACCCCGCAGTGCTGGCAACACGCAGCGCGTCGCCAGCACAAGGTTTACCTAAACGCTGTCAATCAGCGCCGCTCCCCCGCATCGCTGCTACCCGCCCGCGTCACTTCCCTCCTATCAGCGGGAGGGAAGGGACACAGGCGGGTGCGCCGATGCGGAGGAGGCGGGGGAGCGGCGCTGACAGACAGCGCTAAGGTTAACATTGTGCTGGCGACACGCTGCGTGTCGCCAGCACTGCGGGGTATATAGCGGCGAGCAGGGGGGACATGGAGGCATACGATGGGGCAACAGAGGCTGGTCTTAGTGTGCGCAACCAGCCTCTGTGCCCCAATAGTATTAGTAATTCCCACCTCGGGTTCTCTTTAATCCCCCCCCCTGCTGAAATCTCCCTGGCAAAATGCCATTCTTCTGGGTAGAGGCAGAGCTTTGCACTGTAGCTCTCCCTCAGTCAATCTCTGCTTCTCCCTACCCCTCTGTCTTTTCACCTGGGTGGGGCTGAGATTGATTGGTCTGGTGGCAGAGCTACAGCACAAAGCTGCCTCCCCCAGGCAGCAAAACCCACGACCTGGAAAGTCGTGGAATTTTGACACAGGATTTTTTTTTTTTTTTGGGGGGGGGGGGGGGGGGGGGGGGTTTAAAGACCTCTTAATGCCACATGAATAAGATTGGATTATGATGATGATGAAGCAGCCTGCGTAGTAATAAATTTTTTAAAAAATGATTGTCTCTTTAACCACTTTACAACTGAGGGGTTTTACCCCTTGACCTGAGCAATTTTCAGCTTTCAGCACTCCGTCTATAACTTTATTATTACTTATCGCAATGAAATGAACTATATCTTGTTTTTTTTGCCACCAATTAGGCTTTCTTTAGGTGGGACATTGTGCCAAAAATTATTTTATTCTAAATGTGTTTTAATGGGAAAATAGGAAAAAAAATGTGGGGGAAAAAAAAAATGCAGTTTTGGCCTTTATAGTTTTTAAATAATGCATGCCACTGTAATTAAAACCCATGAAATTTGCCCTTTTGTCCCGGTTATAAAACAGTTTAAATTATGTCCCTATCATAATGTTTGGTGCCAATATTTTAATTGGAAATAAAGGTGCATTTTTTTTCAGTTTCGCACCCATCCCTAATTACAAGCCCATAGTTTATAAAGTAACAGTGTTACACCCTCTTGACATAAATATTTAAAACGTTCAGTCCCTAAGGTAAAACTATGCATTTTTTTTTTTTAAATTGTAATTTTTTTTTTTATTACAAAAAACAAAATAAAATTGGGGAGTGTGGGAGGTAAGGAGTTAATTTTTTGTGTAAAACTTTGTGAAAAATGCTTTAGGGTGTAGTTTTACTATTTGGCCACAAGATGGCAACAGTAACTTTGTTTAATGCGACCTGCAAGCTCCTTCCAGACGCTTGCAGGAAGTACTAGGAGGCTGGGAAAGTTTGTTTTTTTTCCCACAATGATCGCGCTGCTTATCGGAGAAGCAGCAGATCATTGCGGGGCTTAGATCAACGAACGGGAATGGATTTTCCCGTTCATTGATCTCCAAGCGAGCGGCCGGCGGCGTGTTTACGAGCGGGAGTGCGCACTAGAGCGGGAGCGCGGAAAGTACGCATTTCTCCGTCCCTGGTGGTGAAAGGATGGAATAAGGGACGGAGAAATGCGTACGCGTGGGGGTAAAGTGGTTAAAGAGAACCTGTAACAAAAAAAAACAAACAAAAAACAAAAAAAAAAATGTTTCCCTGGGAGGTACTCACCTTGGGAGGGGGAAGCCTCAGGGTCCCAATGAGGCTTCCCCTACCCTGTAGCTGCAGGCAGTGCAGCTCTGGCTCTCCCGAAGTGGCCCAGAATCTTCCTTCGACAAGCGCAGATTTACCTTTCCTGGCTCCAGCGGGGGTGCTGTTGCGGCTCTCCGCACGGAGATGGGCGAAAATAGCCGATCTCCGTCGGGACCACTCTACTGCGCAGGCGACTTGTGCCAGCGCAGTAGAGCGGTACGACAGCGATCGGCTATTTCCTCCCATCTCCGAGCAGAGAGCAGATACTGCGCCTGCACTGTAGACGGGAAGGTAAATATTTACATCCCCGCTGTCCGGGGAGCTTTAGCGCCACCGCCATGGGACTGAGGACAGGGAAGCCACAATAGGATCCAGATGCTTCCCCCCACCCGAGGCGAGTAACCCCCCAGGGGAGGTTTTTCGTTACAGGTTTTCTTGAAAGCCCTAATTCATGTAACACTGACACACACTTTATGATATATTTAATTTTTTATGTAGTATGGATAATAGAATATTAGTAGCAAAGAAGGGGGATTAAAAAAAAAAAAAAAAAGTCATTTTATTTTCAGTTACCTTTTTTATAACTGCATCATTCATTAATATTTTCAGTTTACAAATTACACTATTTTACATAATGAAACAGGGCAGCGCTTATGACCCTCTGAACTTCCTGGCAGTAAAGCCTTAAACAAGAAACAGTGAGGGACAGGTTGAGATAAGTGCTTCAGAAAACAGCACTGTAGCCAACCCAAAGGTTCGTGGAGCTCAGAGAAGTTCTTTTGTATAGCGAACTCCTGAAGTTTCTCAACTCTTCCTGTACTGGTAACCACATCAGGCTCATATCTGCTATTAACGTTCCATTTCTTAGCTGTATTACACATACAATTTATTATATCATAACTGGCAAAATAGTGTGCAAGTGCTATTTTGCCAGTTAGCTTTAGCAACTGCCATTCAGGAAATGCTTTTGAAAGCAACTAAAACCCTAAGAATCCCCCATGAGGAGATGGACTAGTCCAAAACTTGCTGGTTTTCTCAGATTTTACCTGGTCCGTTCATAACACCTAAGTAAATGGGCTCTTAAGGCTCATACACACTCAGACTATAGTCTTTGGAAAATGAAAGATCACAGACCAATCTTACCACCCTTCATGTAGTATGAGAGCCATACTCTACACAGTCTTTTCTATGGAGCTGAACACATCAGAAAAAAAAAAAATCTTTTCAAGATGCTGCACACACAGATGCTGTACATACACAAAAGATCAGTATCTGCAAAAGATCTGTTCCTGCCAAAAATCCATTATTGCAAATTGCAATGAAAGTCTATGAGATCTGCAGATCATCATACATACATGATTTAACTGACATTCATCTGCAGATCAGATACACCAGGATGGATTTTCAGATCTGCAGATGACTGCTTGATCTGCAGATGAATGTCAGTTAAATCATGTGTGTATGATGATCTGCAGATCTCAGACTTTCATTGCAATTTGCAGGAATTGATTTTTGGCAGGAACAGATCTTTTGCAGATACTGATTTTTGTGTCTGTACAGCATCTGTGTGTGCAGCATCTTGCAAAGATTTTTTTCTGATGTGGAGTTCAGCTCCATAGAAAAGACTGTGTAGAGTATGGGTCTCATACTACATGAAGGGTGGTAAGATTGGTCTGTGATCTTTCATTTTCCAAAGACTATAGTCTGATGTGTGTATGAGCCTTTAGCCCTCTAGAATACGGAGGCATGGCTGTACATTATATAACTGGTCCAGACATCCCCTTACCTCTGGGTCTGTGGCAGTAACCTCTATGAATGCAGCTCCCCACGCTTCAGCCAGCTTCTCGCCTTCAATTGTCGGTACTTTACGGCTAGAGGGGGGGGGGGAAATGGAAATTGAATTCCTACAAAATCATGCAGCGATTGCCATTTGTTGAGCCGTGGTACTACACAAATTTAATCTGAAACACACCCATTTATATAGTCCTGGACTGTTTTACTTCTTTTGGATTAAGGTTTTTCACTTTACACCTTATATTTGATATACTGAACACATTAAAAAGGCTTTTCACAGAGTACTACCTAGGAAGATATGTTCTCACAGTAATAAAGCCAGAGTCCTCAAACTCAGCACAGTTGGTCACCTGGTGTCAAAGGTTAAAGTGCACTTGAGATGACCAACTCCCAACCTGATAGCTCCCATGCACTCTTCTGCCTTTCTGTTAGTGTGCAACTAGCCCTGGAAACTCCTCCAGTCAGCACAGGCACAGCCCAGGAGCGCTCCCTCTCACTACCGTCCCCGGGATCGTTCTATGCCTGTGCTGAATGCTCCCAGCAACATGAACGCAGCAGGAGCTGCATGCGCAGTTGGTTCTGGACAGGAGGGGCTAATTGCGGGCAAACTGAGGAGAAAAAAAAAGGACCGCAAAGTTCAAAGTTTGTCACCGACTGTCATGGTTACAAAAAGTGGCTGGACCACCATCCACCTAATATATGCCAGAGCAAAGCCACATCTTCAGCTAGTCAACTAAATATAAAAAACAAAACAAAACAAAAAAAAAAAAACACAAACACCTGGAGTGGGGTGGGGGAGGGGGTGGGGGGAGAAAAACCATTGTTAGTTACCTGGTAACTTCCTTTTTAGTAACCTCCAGGACAGGTCCACCCTGAGACGACATAGGCTCCTCCCAGGAACAGGAAACGTCCACGTAGAGTACTCTATAAATTTTAAACTGACACCCACAACTCCAGTCAACCACAAGAACTGTTACTCATAGCAGGTGTCCCCATCCATCTAACAATCCATAAGGCATACGTATATATATATATATATATATATACACACACACATCTCTATACCTCTATAAACGGGTGGGTTACGGACCTGTCCTGGAGGTTACTAAAAAGGAAGTTACCAGGTAACTAACAATGGTTTTTCCAGTAACCTCCAGGACAGGTCCACCCTGAGAAGATAAGCAAGAATCTTACCAATTTTAGGGTGGGCTTACTGCCTGCAGAACTTTCCTTCCGAATGATTGTTGTCTTGCAGACATCAGATTCACCCTGTAGTGTCTTGAGAAGGTGCCGAGACTTGTCCACGTAGCCGCTCTGCAAATCTCTTCTGGCGTTGCACCCGCTCTGTAAGCCCATGATGTGGCAGCTGCCCTAGTAGAGTGGGCCCTAACTGTACCTGTTAGTGAGGTTCCTGCTAACTTATAAGCTTCCTCTATAACCAACTTTATCCATTTGGCTATGGTTCTCTTCGACATTTTCTTCCCCTTTGTAGCCCCTGAGGTATTTATGAATAGAGCTCTTGATTCTCTAAACTCTGCTACTCTTTCCATGTATGAAATAAGACATCTCCTGACATCCAATGCTGGTTCTGAATTAAATGAAGGTAACACAATTTCCTGTGATCTGTGAAATGTTGTCGTTACTTTGGGAAGAAATTCCTCACATGTCTTTAATACTACCCTATCATTAAATATTATACAGAACGGCTCATCACAACCTAACGCTTCCAGCTCACTTACTCTCCTCGCTGAAGTAATGGCGATTAGAAAGATAGTCTTCATTGTAAGAAGTCTTAAAGGAATCTCCGATAATGGCTCAAAAGGTTCCTCTTTCAATACCTTTAGTACTAAAGATAAGTCCCAGCTGGGAACTTTTCTATTCACTATGGGCTTCTTTCTCTCAATGGATCTGAAGAACTGGATTATAAGGGGGTCCCCTGCTAACCTTATATCCGGAAAAGTAGATATTGCCGCTACTTGTACCTTTAAAGTACTTAAAGAAATATTCTTTTCCACACCATCTTGTAGAAATTCTAATACCGTAGGTATTATATCTCCTGAAAATCCCGACTGTTCTTTCCACATATTGAAGGTTTTCCAATATTTTAAGTATATTTTCCGCGTCACCTTTTTTCTACAATCTAATAGTGTACTTATGACTCTTTCTGAAACCCCTCTCTTTCTTAACGGAGACCTCTCAGAAGCCAGGCAGACAGGTTTAGATTTGGTATACAGTCTAGATTTCTTCCTGATTTGCTGGATAGTGTATCCCTGTGAGAGATTCTCAATGGACCCTCCAACCTCATTTTTAGAATCATCGGATACCAACTTCTTCCTGGCCAATCCGGTGTTACCATAATGACTGTTACCCTTGTCTGCATCAGTTTCTGTAACACCCGCGGAATAAGCTGAATCGGTGGAAACGCATATCCCCTCTCGAATGTCCAGTTCTGACTGAGTGCATCCACCGCTTCCGCTCCCTCTCTGGGATTCAACGAATAGAACCTCCTGCATTTTGTGTTTGACTTGTTTGCGAACATGTCTATCTGGGGACGTCCCCACATTTTTACTAGACTTTTGAATACTCTGTGTGATATTTCCATTTCCGAGTTCGACAGGCTGTGTCTGCTTAGGAAATCTGCCATGTTGTTTAGAGATCCTTTTAGATGAATTGCTGACAATGACAGGAAATTCTCCTCTGCGAGTATCAATACTTCCATCGCCAGATCCAAGAGCTTTTTTGATCTTGTTCCTCCCTGTCGATTTATATAAGCCACAGCGGTCGTGTTGTCTGTCCTGACTTGAACATGTTGGCCCTTTAATATCTGCAGACCCTGTACTAGTGACTCTTTTATTGCTCTTAATTCTCTGTAATTTGAAGACTGGTTTCTTATCCACTTGGACCACAGTCCCTGCATCACTGTTCCTTCCAGATGGGCTCCCCATCCAATTAGACTTGCATCTGTGGTGATGTACTTCTTGGCTGGAACATTCCATAATCTTCCTTCCGTCAGAATTTTCTCTGATAGCCACCAGTCCAGCGATCTCAGCACTTCTGTTGGACATCTTATCTGCCTTTCCAGATCCTCCTGTTTTTTGTTCCAGTTTTGCATCATCCAAAACTGTAGATGTCTTGTGTGCATCAGGGCCCACTGAATTGCTGGAGATGTCGAGGTTAAGAAGCCCAGCACCTTCATGATTTCCCTTATTGACAAGTCTGGATCCTTGTTGCACTCCTTTATGATTCTTCTTACCTTTGTTATCTTTTCTGTTGTCAGATAAAGTCTTTGTGTCCCTGAATCTATCAGAACTCCCAGAAATTGTATTCTTGATGTTGGTTGAAGAATCGATTTTTCCCAATTGATTATCCATCCCAGAGCCTGTAATTGTTCCAACACTCTCGCTGTGTTCCTTTCTGCTTGCTGGTATGAATCTGCTACTATCAGTAAGTCGTCCAGATAAGGAATTACCAGGATTCCTTCTGTGTGGAAATACTTTATCACTTCCCCCATTACCTTCGAGAAGATGCGTGGGGCTGATGATATTCCGAAAGGTAGAGCATTGAACTGGAAATGTTGAATCAACTTCCTTCCCTTTACCGCAAATCTGAGGAACCTCTGGGATGACTCTCTTATTGGGATGTGCCAGTAAGCATCTCTCAAGTCTATGTTCGTCATTACGCAGTTGGGGGTTAGTAAGTTTCTCACAGAGAATATTGATTCCATCCTGAATCTTTGATAAGATACAAAGGGGTTTAGAGGCTTGAGGTTCAGAATTAGTCTGAACTTGCCCGTCGGCTTTTTTACCATAAAGATCGTCGAGTAAAAACCCCTTTGTATCTGATTGCGCGGAACAGGGACCACCACTTTTTCCTCCACCATATCGTTTATGATCTTTCCCAGGGCCTCTTTTCTTTCTTTGTCCCTGGGAAGAGGAGTAGTGATGAATCTGTTTCCTGGCAATGACTGAAATTGAATCCTGTATCCTGTATTTATGAGATTGAGGATGAAATCGTTTCTGCTGACTTTTGTCCACTGGGAATAAAATCTCATTAGACGACCCCCAACTTTTTCTCTGGCGTCACTTCCTTTCTTGAACGTCTGAGCTTCGAAAAAGAAAGTTCTTTTTTGCCCCCTCTTTGTTAATTGCCCAAGGCTTCCTTTGTTGAGGCCTTTCTTTATTCTCCTGCCTATTTCTCCTGAAGAATCTCTTATTCTGCACAAATTTCTTCTTAACTGGAAAACTCTTCTTCTTGTTAGAAGTTCTCTCCAATATCTCATCTAGTTGTGCTCCAAATAATAACTCACCATCGAACGGTATATTGCATACTCTTGCTTTCGAAGTCTGACTGCCCTCCCAATTTTTGATCCATAAATTGCGCCTGGCAGTATTAATTAAAGCTGTTGTTCTCGCATTTATTCTTATATTCTCTGCTGCCGCATCTGTAATATAGTCAGTAGCCCTAGACACCACATCTAACGACTCTAGTATGTCTTCTTTAGAAGCTCCTTTCTGAACATTCTCTTCCACTTTTTTCACCCATAATGCCAATACTCTTGCTACACATGTAGTAGCTGCTGCCGGCCGAAAATTTGCACCAGCTGAGGACCAGGCTTTTTTCAGAGCAAACTCTACTTTCTTATCTTGTGGATCTTTGAGATATCCCAGATCTTCAAATGCTAATTCGTTCTGTTTGTTAACCTGCGAAAAAGCCGCATCAAGCTTGGGACAACGATTCCACATCTTAACATCATCTTCTTTAAACGGAAATCTCTTAATAAATCCTTTAGACATAAATAGTTTCTTGTCCGGATACTTCCACTGACTCATAATTGTATTTTTAGTAGAAATATGAATGGGAAAGGTTAGTGGTTCCGCTGGTTCCATTCCCTGGTATAGCCTATCATGTACTGATATGTCTTTTGTCTTCTCTGGCTCAATGTTAAGAGTCTTATTGATCGCTAAAATAAGTTGCTCTGTGTCATCCGCCGGGAATCTAAATCTAGAAACTTTCTTAGGATCTGACATACTATCCATACTTTTTACGGAAGATGCATCTGACCCATCGTTATCCTCATCCTCTTCATCTATACCCTCTTCTTCTGAGGACGAAATAATACGTCTCTTAGATGAGGCCTTACTCTTGTGTTTATCAGGTTGTTCAGGCTGTGTGGTAACAGCCTTAGGATCAGGGGTTAAAGGTGTAGCTGTACTAGTCCCAGCCTCCATTGCATCGGCAGGCGGAGCAACTGCTGCCGTAAAGGCTTCCCTTATTGATTTTATTGTCTCTGCCATCTCCTGTTTAACTGCAGACATGATTTCCTCCTTCAACCCTCCTGACTGTTCCTGAATTAATTTCATAAAGCAGGCCTGACAAAACTGTTTAGTATATGTATGGGCAAGTTTTGTATCACAGAGCGGGCACCGCCTCCTTGGTCTTGAAGGATCAGCAGATTCTCCGCCCTATAATGACATATAAAATAATACACAGTCACCATCCTGTATCAATAATGGGGAAGAATCACCCAGGTGACTTGTGTTACAGCATTGTGATACAAAAGATAGGTTTCCAAAACCAAAAGGGAGAGGCAGATTCAAAAGGAGACTAGTATGCATTAACAGAATAGCCTAAGAATCATACAGCCCGCCTCTAAGCCATTCACATAATGTAATATGTTGTGTCATATTTGACTATACATAGCAACAATACAAAATCAGCTTCGCACAACTATATAGAGGCCACCCGTGGCCTAACAGCCTGTAAAATTCATCTAAAATTCAGTAAAATTACATTCCCCAAGCAGGCATAGACAGGGTTTGCATATAAACATGTCTTGGTAAAAACAGACCTCAGCATAGACGCGGCGTGGCTCATACCATTAAGGTCTCCAAGCCTCCAGCCCGTCTACTCACCTTTCCTGGCTCCTGCTTAGCGTCCATCCTGCTCCGCTCAACAAACAAACTGCCGAGCCCTGCAGAGTTCCGACGTCTCTTCACCGCGCCGACCGGAAGTGACGTCATGTAAGGGCGGAAGTTCCTATACGGAAGCCGCCATTGAGGGCAAATCCAGCCAACCCTCCGGAAGCTCAGGGACAGCCCTCACACCACTCCAGCGCGCCAACGGCCTCTGCCTTCTAGTGAATCACGGACGCCGCTTGCTCCTCTTAGATCCACCTCAACTCGGGTAGCCATAGGAGCGCCGAAGACAGGTACCTCCATCTTCTCTCTAGGGATCCAAAACCACCTCCAGGCAGGTCCCCCTGATACACCGCCAACCTAGTCCCAGACACACCTGATCTGAAGGACCGGCGAGCGGCATAGAGCACCCTTGCTTTCCTGGAACAGGAAACGTCAACTGGAGTTGTGGGTGTCAGTTTAAAATTTATAGAGTACTCTACGTGGACGTTTCCTGTTCCTGGGAGGAGCCTATGTCGTCTCAGGGTGGACCTGTCCTGGAGGTTACTGGAAAAAAAAATATAGTTTAAGTCATAAAAACTATGGGGGGCTGGCTGGTGGGAGCCCCAGGTAAGCCCCCACCCAGGTGTGCTTTAAGGCTAGGCGTTGGCAAAACAATTTGAACCATTTCATTTAAAAGCTGCCCATTTCAAATGAAAATGTATGCAAACAAGGCATTAAATCTATCAGGTAGGTCCCTATACAACACAGATGGTCTTTAACCAGCTTAGCGGTATGGACGAGCTCATCCCATCCATGACCGCCGCACTGGATTTCTCAGGCCCTAGTGGGCCGATTTTCACAATTTGTTTTTCAAACACGCAGCTAGCACTTTGTACCGATCGCCGCCGCACGGCTACCCACCGCGTAATCGGAAGGGGTGTGGGGATGCCGCTGCACAGCGGCTATCATGTAGCTAGTGCTAGGCTAGCTACATGATAAAATAAAAAAATAAAAAGTGCTGAGCAGCCACCCAGGGCCATAGGAAAAAAAAAAAAAAAAGGCAATTGCCCCAGGGCCCCCCAAGGTGTCCCTCCCCCATCTTAACTGTTGCTCCCCAGGGACTCTGCAGAGTCTGTTAAGTTGGGAGGTGATTGGGGGAGGGTCAGCAGCCTGCTCAGGGGCCCAGGAGGGAAATTTGGCTGCAACAGAGGGCCTCTAATGGCGCTTTTTTGTTGAGGGGGGGGTCTGTTGGGGGGCCCCAGGCTAATTTTGTTACTTGAACCAGCCCTGCAGCCACCTTGGCGCATTTAATAGAATGCCAGGGTGGTTAATTCGCATTCACAATGTCATGTTGCGGAGCTGCGTTATAAAGTCTAACGCAGCTTACTGCACTGCAATGGTAATCCTATGGG